>NC_138769.1:240840124-240990525 GCF_965119305.1 Pelophylax lessonae
CTTTTGTTGCCAGCGGTTTAGACATTAATGGCTGTGTGTTGAGTTATTTTGATGGGTCAGCAAATTTACACTGTTATACAAGCTGTACACTCACTACTTTACATTGTAGCAACGTCTCATTTCTTCAGTGCTGTCACATAAAAAGATATAATAAAATATTTCGAAAAATGTACTTTTGTGAGATACTATAACTCTCTCTCTCTCTATACATATATATAAATATACACAGCGAGGGAATAAAGTATTTTTATGGTAGGTTTATTTTAACAGCGAGAGACAGACTAACAACCAAAATATCCAAAAAAATGCATTTCAAAAAATTATAATTTGATTTGCATTTTAATGAGTGAAATAAGTATTTGAACCCTTCCCAAAACATGACTTAGTACTTGGTGTTAAAACCCTTGTTAGCAATCACAGAGGTCAGACGTTTCCTGTAGTTGGCAACCAGCTTTGCCCACATCTCAGGAGAGGTTTTGTCCCACTTCTCTTTGCTGATCCTCTCCAAGTCATTAGGCTTCGAGGCTGACGTTTGGTAACTCGAACCTTCAGCTCCCTCAACATATTTTGTATGGGATTAAGGTCTGGAGGCTGGCTAGGCCACTCCAGGACCCTAATGTGCTTCTTCTCGAGCCGTTCTTTGTTGCTTTGGTCATGTGCTTTGGGTCATTGTCATGCTGGAATACCCATCCATGACCTATATTCAATGCCCTGGCTGGAGAAGATTCTCACCCAAGTTTTGATGGTACATGGCCCTGTCCATTTTACCTTTGATGCGGTGAAGTTGTCCTGTCCCCTTAGCAGGAAAACACCCCCAAAGAATAATGTTTCCACCTCCATATTTGACTGTGGGAATGGTGTTCTTGGGGTCATAGGCAGCATTCCTCCTCCTCCAAACACGGTGAGTTGAGTTGATTCCAGAGAGATAGATTTTGGTCTCATCTGCCCACAACACTTTCACCCAGTTCTCCTCTGAATTATTCAGATGTTCATTAGCAAACTTCAGACGGGCCTGTACATATGCTATCTTGAGCAGGGGGACCTTGTGGGCACTGCAGGATTTCAGTCCTTCACAGCGTAGTGTATTACCAACTGTTTTCTTGGTGACTATGGTCCCAGCTGCCTTGAGATCATTGACAAGATTCTCCTGTGTAGTTCTGGGCTGATTCCTTACCGTTCTCATGATCAGTGAAACTCCACGAGGTGAGATCTTGCATGGAGCCCCAGACCGAGGGAGATTGACAGTTATTTTGTGTTTCTTCCATTTGCGTATAATCGCACTGACTGTTGTCACCCTCTCACGAAAGCTGCTTGGTGACAATCTTGTAGCCCATTCCAGCTTTGTGTAGGTCTACAATCTTGTCTCTGACATCCTTGGATGGCTCTTTGGTCTTGGCCATGGCAAAGAGTTTGGAATTTTTTTTCTTTTTTTTTAAACACATTTTATTGAGAATTTTCAAAACATACATAGCATGACATTGTATTGAGGAAAACATCTGCAACAAAAATATCAATTACCCAATATATGGCAGTGAAGAGAAGAGGTAAAAAAAAAACAAAGGGGGAGAGGGAATACCATGTCCAAGAGAATAGGGCAGGAGGTAGGCTACGTGGTATTAGGGTACATTCACAGGAGTCGGATGAAAATCCAGAGTATTAAGGGGATCCAAGGTTAGGCTGAGGGAATTTAGTTAGATAGGAATCCCATTTAGATGCGAGTTGTGTAGAGGATCCGGAAAGAAGTTGCGTATCTAAAAACTCTTTGACGTGCAGTTTTGCAAGTTCTTCCTGTACTTCCCGGGTCATGGGAGGGCGAGGGGTTGTCCATTTCCTGAGTATAGTCCTCCTGGCAATCATGAGGCAAGTCGAGATCCAAGCTTTGTGGCGGATCAAAAGTAATGTTTGTGTAGGGTTCAAACCCAGGGCGGGACCGTCTAGGTTTCCAAAGACCAGGAAGAGGGGGTTATTTGTCGGTAATAATCCCGAGACAGAAAGGATTAGAAGTTGCACCTCGAGCCAAAATTGCGAAATGAGGGGGCACGACCATAGTCTGTGGGCCAGTGTCGGCCTATGTATGGAACACCAAGAGCATGATTGGGCAGCTGGGGAGCTAGTAGTTGAGGAGAAAGCAGAGTAGGCTCTGTGCAAAAGCTGTTGTTCCCTCCAAAATTAATTTACGATGAATTTACAAGTTGTATTATATCCTTTGAGTATGCATTTGGATAGGTTTGGGAAGCGAAAGTCCTTATTCCAGGGGGAGGGTGGGTCAGAGGCCTATGACTTAAACTGTTGTGTCAAGAGAGGTTTATAGATGTCTGAAAGTTTGATCTTTTTCAAATGGACTATAGTGTCCAAGATTGAGTCCCGTGGGCATTTAGACTTGTCAGGGCACAGTTCCATAGCGAATGTGATAGCCTGTTGGAGAGAGTTTGGAATTTGATTGATTGATTGATTGCTTCTGTAGACAGGTGTTTTTTATATAGGGAACAAGCTGAGATTAGGATCACTTTAAGAGAGTGCTCCTAAACTCAGCTCAATACATGTATAGAAGACACCTGGGAACCAGAAATCTTGGTGATTGATAGGGGATCAAATACTTATTTCACTCATTAAAATATAAATCACTTTGCAACTTTTTTAAAATGTGTTTTTCTAGATATTTTTGATATATTTTGATATTCTATCCCTCAATGTTAAAAAAAACTACTTTTTTCCCTCACTGTATATATATATATATATATATATATATATATATATATATATATATTTTTTTTTTTTTGCAAGTTGATTAATCCTGATGCCTGATGTACTGATGACCCACTGCAATTCTTGAGGCCCCTAAAATGCCAGGACAGTACATATACCCCCCCCCTTCCCAAATTACCCCTTTTTGGAAAGTAGACAGTACAAGGTAATACATAAGAGGCATGGCAAGTTTAGGCTTACCTATAGGTACAAACAATCAGTGGAAGTTTGCTTCCACTTTAATGTCGCTATTGAGATCTCTACCCCCTGCCTGCCTGTGTGGTTGCCCAGTTTGTATGGGGTTAAATGTTTTGAGGGAACTTGTCAGCTCCAACTCGGTTTGTGATGGAAAGAGGGATACACTACCTCTGTGGGATGTTCAGACTGGATATCTCAGACTTGCTGATTCCCCCACTGCAGGGAGTAGAAAGTGTTGGCTGAACTAAACAGGAGGGATGTGACAAAACAGATGGAATGCAAGCCATAGCAGCTACTGGTCTTGCAAACAGGAAACCAAAGGGAATCAATTCCATTATTTAAAAAATGCACAGGCTGTTTCTCAAAAACTACAGAGGAAATCAAAAGACGGACTACATATTCTACAAAGGTAGGAAAGCAGCATTAAAACTATGAAAATAGTTTTTGCCCGGAGCTCTGCTTTAATGCAGGGAATGCATTAAGGTAAAAACCTTTTGACTTTAGAACCACTTTAGCTCTGTAATGCTTTCACATTCAAATGGTCACTGTAATGCTTTCACATTTCAAAAAACAAAAAAGAGGCAAATGTATTTAGTATTTTTACAAAAGCAATTTACTTTTTTTTATTTTTATGGATAATTTTGTTCCAGTCCTGTAAACTACTATAGCAGATTATGCAGTTGCTTTATATTGGCCATGAACTAATACCTGTTATTTCTGCTATAAACAGATAACAGATGTCAGTAAACAGTGGTGAGCTAGGAGTTTCTACTACAAATTTGCACTGTACATGTGAACAGGTTCTGCAACACAGTTGGTTAAGGCAGGAAACTACTTTTACAGTATATGTTAAGAATCACCCAAATACAGCTTTTCAAGTTATTGACATGCCACGAGGATATACTTAAAAAATAAATTAAACAATCATTTATAAACAACACAGAAACAGAACACATACCTTGAACAGCTCAATTGTGTTACCATATACCACAGCTTTCCCTTTAATTTTAAGTCCATAGATTGCTTGAGAAAAACCTGTTAAATCAGAACACCTAAAATGAAAGAAGAAAAAACATATTTCTTTCATAGGAAACATTATCAACATTATCAAAGTATACATAAGAGAAGTAAATGCAAGTCCATTTTTCCTATCATTTGCAACACAAAGTCCTCTTTTTCAGTTACACAGCTATCAACAATTGAACGATAGGGATGAGGTTTAGGTTCACCACTACCATTGGACCAAGGTGATTTCTGTGGGTTTGAGATTTGGGATCACAGAGGATGCTTGTGTAGATTTGTCTAGGAGACTTTTTTTAAACCATCATGCACTGCTTTGGCTTTGAACTATATCCAGCTGGCTTAGAAGGGCCCAGAAGAGGGCTTTTGGATAAACCACCACTATAACGGAAGACACAAGGTAGCCAGTTTCAGCAAACTGGTAACTGTGGTAGGGAAAGCTGATAAACTACATAGAGAAAGATTCAGGTCTGTTAGAAAACTGTATTTTAATTAGTGACTACTAGGTCTTTGAGCAATCAGCCCCTTTTTGTTCTTAATAGTGGGGACTATTTGTCTTTTGTTTTGTTTTGTGGTTGATCTGAGGTCAAAACTCATAGCTACTGTCCCACCAAAGCAAACGTGAAAGGAAAACAAAGTTTAAGAACAGTGAGAGTCTACGCCACCTCACGTTGTATCACTCACATTCAGCACATTTCCCTATCCCCACAGATAAAATAAAAGTTAGACATACACCAATTAGGCCTATTTTCTCTTAATAAAACGGTCTTGCTGCTGCTTAATTTTAAACCGCTGTTTTCTCTGCAGTGTTAAATAGTTACATAGCTAGTGAGGTTGAAAAAAGACATCAGTCCATCCAGTTTAACCCATAATGTGTGTGTGAGTTTTCTGTTAACCGTACATTGTATACCCCTTTAAGTTGTGGTCTATAAGGTGCCCATCTAATCGTTTTTTGAAACTACCGATGCTCCCTGCTGATACCACTGCTTGTGGAAGAGAATTCCACATCCTTACTGCTCTGACAGTAAAGAATCCCTTACATAGTTTAAGGTTAAACTGCTTTTCTTCTAGTTATAATGAGTGGCCCCATGTGTTAATGTATTCCCTTTCTCTGAAAAGTTTGTTCCTTATGCTAAGGTCACCAGTACAGTATTTGTACATTGATATCATATCCCCTCTCAAGTGTCTCTTCTCTAGAGAGAATAAGTTCAATGCTTGCAGTCTTTCCTCATAGCTGATGTCCTCCATTTCCCAAATTATTTTTGTTGCCCTTCTCTGGACTCTCTCCAGTTCCAGCACATCCTTCCTGAGGACCAGTGCCCAAAACTGGACAGCATATTCAAGATGTGGCTGGAGCAGAGTTTTGTAAAGTGGGAGAATAATCTCTTTATTTCTGGAGTGAATCCCCTTTTTTATACATGCCAGTATTCTGTCGGCTTTGCTTGCAGCAGCTTGGCATTGCATGCCACTGCCAAGCCTGTTGTCGACTACGACCCCAGGTCCTTTTCCATCTTATATTCACCCAGAAGTTCCCCTCCTAGTGAGTAACTTGCGTTTGTGTTTCCGGCCCCCCAGTGGATTACCTTACATTTTTCAACATTAAACCTCATCTGCCATGTAGTTGCCCACCCCATTATTTTGTTCAGGTCTGCTTGTAAGGTTACCAAGTCCTGTAGAGAAGTTATTGCCCTGCTTAGCTTAGTATTGTCTGCAAATACCGAGATTGTGCTGGATATCCCATCCTCTAGGTCGTTTATGAATGTAGCACTGCCCCCACAGGGGTTGTTGAGTGTGTTTAGGTCCTCCTCACTTCCTGAACCCTGAGTCCCTTCCAACCCGACTGACACTATGGATTCCATTATAACGAGTAAATAGTCAATAACAAAGGTTCAATGAAGAAAGATCAGTTTTAATGTCTTTTAGCAGAAAATTAACAATTATGAGTTTAATACAAATGGATTGTGGAGGAGGAGAAATTTTCTTTAAATATATGTCCGTAGTAAGTTGGCACCTTCCCCAAAATAAAAATTATGTAGAAAAGGGGGAGGGGTTTCTAAAACTACCCATAAGGTAGTGATAGAACCAAAGGGGATTTAAATGTGCCAATCGAAAAAAATGTTTTCTTACAGATTGTCAACTTTTTTTTTTTTAATTTAAAAACAAAATTTATTCAACATATGTTACAGATAGACATACATACATAGTATTACAAATACATATTTCTATTATACATAAGATCAAAAAATGTTAATATTTCAATGAGCCTAGAAAACGGGACTACATGGAAAAAGTGAGATTGCTGGAACTACGCGTTTCGCGATGAATGCTTCATCAGGCTTCAGCTGTTTCAAGATATTTTCAATAGATATAGAAGGTCCTTAAAGTTTTGATCATAGTAGATTTAGTCGTATTAAACGATATATATATATTTGTACAGGTAGATGTCAGAGAGAGTGTAGTCAACTATACCGCAGAGGAAATGGTAGGCTGATAAATATCAAAAATTGTGAGAAGTACTATGTTTACTTTCACCTATAAATATATATAGGGAAAGGAACGTGAAGGTATAAAAAATATAAGAAGGGGGGGGAGGAGGTGATGACACTCAAAAGGAGCCCAGCAAGAGTTGGGAGATTCCCACACATTCAAAAAACTTAGGGAAATGTCACCAGGTGATATGCATCCAGTATGTGGTTAAACACCGGGAGCCATCCCAAGATAGATCATCTCCATATTGTGTAGAATAAAACCTTATAGACTTGCCTTCCGAAGTCGGCTCGCTGGGGGAAGGCAAGGCTATAAGGTTTTATTCTACACAAAGACGTATGAAGATTATCTATCTTGGGATGGCTCCCTGTGTTTAATCACATACTGGATGCATATCACCTGGTGATATTTCCCTACGTTTTTTGAATGTGTGGGAATCTCCCAACTCTTGCTGGGCTCCTTTTGAGTGTCATCACCTCCTCCCCCCCCCCCCCTCTTATATTTTTTATACCTTCACGTTCCTTTCCCTATATATATTTATAGGTGAAAGTAAACATAGTACTTCTCACAATGTTTGATATTTGTCAGCCTACCATTTCCTCTGCGGTACAGTTGACTACACTCTCTCTGACATCTATCTGTACAAATATATATATATATCGTTTAATATGACTAAATCTACTATGATCAAAACTTTAAGGACCTTCTATATATATTGAAAATATCTTGAAACAGCTGGAGCCTGATGCAATCTCACTTTTTCCATGTAGTCCCGTTTTCTGGGCTCATTGAAATATTAACATTTTTTGATCTTATGTATAATAGAAATATGTATTTGTTACACTATGTATGTATGTCTATCTGTAACATATGTTGAATAAATGTTGTTTTTAAATTTATAAAAAAAGTTGACAATCTGTAAGAAAAAACATTTTTTTGATTGGCACATTTAAATCCCCTTTGGTTCTATCACTACCTTATGGGTAGTTTTAGAAACCCCTCCCCCTTTTCTACATGAGTTTAATACAAACAAACAGGATAGGCAAAGGTAACAAAGCTGAGTCCTAAAACCCAAATATCAAATAGGGCCCAAGACTCAGAGTCACAGATAAACAGTTGCAAATATATTAATACTTTGAATGAGGAACAATATATTTGTTGGTTCCTCAATAGATTATTCCTCCTTTAAAGATGTGAGAGTGACCAAACAAATATAACAGATATTATTAGTGTTTTGCAGAATAATCAATGCAATATGATTGAGCTCAGCTGCTCTAACTCTGTAATGCAATATAACCTAATAGAGTGCACTCTGTCAACTATAAGGGGCCCCCTTTCCTATGGATTGTATGAGTCTCTGGGCAAGGCCTTGCTTATCTTCACCGGCAGTGAAGCTCTTTAATCATTCCAAGAATGATATTTGTAATCCAGTGTCAGAAAGGGAAATATTTGTAATCTAATAAATAAAAGGAGATATTGCTATCCAAGCTTTGTCTAGGATGTATTCAGTCTAAAAGCTGGTGTGTGTTTAATTAAGGCCTTCTGGTCCGCCACGCACTATTACAAACTGCAGTGTCCTATGGCAACCGCTATACAGCAGAGAAGTTCCCTCTGTATTTATACTGCGTCACAGGCCTGACCCGATACTGTATTTGTCAGCTACAGCGTCTGATATATCAGATGTCTTTCACCCAATCCGTTGGTGTCTTTGCTCAGCAGTCCTCCACACCAGGCCGGTTACCTCCGATAACACCCGCTGCCTCTCTCCGGTGTCTATGCTTTCAGTCTGTCACCTTTCCCCGTGACACACGCCATCTCTCCAAGGTGTCTCCCACTAGGCCCGCCGGCCTCTCCTTTCCTGCGCTCCGCAGCAGCTCTTTCCTCCCGTCCTCGAGGTAAGAGAGTGAACCGTTGGTCCCGCCCCCAATTTATAGGCTCTCCCATCAGTCCCTGAAGAACCCACAGCTCCCTGGGAGTATCCTTCCAACCAGTCCACTGTCTAGTCTTCACTGTTCCAGGACTACATTTCCCACAATTCAACACACTAACCTCTTGACTGAGACCCAGGTGTTAAAGAGATAGTACATCAGCCTTAATTATGTCAAAATGGATTTCTTCACCTGGCTACATGAATAAATTAAACAGGATTGGTCCCAGGACAGATCCTTGGGGGACCCCACTTTCGACTCCCGCCCAATCCGAGTACTCCCCATTTATCACCATCCTCTGGACTCGCCCCTGGAGCCAGTTCTCTATCCAGGTATCCACCCTATGGTCCATACCTACGTACCTTAATTTGTACAGTAAACGTTTGTGGGGAATTGTGTCAAATGCCTTTGCTAAGTCCAGATACACCACATCCACAGGCCTTCCTTTATCTAGATGGCAACTCACTTTCAGCAATCCATGCTGATTTCTGCTAATGATACCGTTTTCATTACTAAAGTCTTGTATATAGTCCCCTAACATCCCCTCCAAAATCTTGCAGACTACTGATGTTAGGCTGACCAGCCTATAGTTACCCGGGATATATCTCGGCCCTTTTTTAAATATTGGTATCACGTTGGCTTTTTTCCAATCAGCTGGCACCATACCCGTCTGTAGACTATCCATAAAGATCAAGAATAACGGTCTGGCTATCACCTGGCTGAGTTCTTTAAGAACTCTCGGGTGCAAGCCATCAGGACCCGGTGATTTATTTAGTGTCTCAAGTTTCGTTTTAAGTCTATCTTCTGTTAACCATGGGGGTACTTCCTGAGGTGTATTATTTAATTTAACATTACAAGCTTGGTTAGTGTAGCCCCACAATTCTTTTGTGAAGACTCAAGAGAAGAATTTATTTAGCACTTTCGCCTTCTTTCTGTCCTCTGTGGCCAGATTCCCTTCGTCGTCTTTTATGGGGCCAATGTGTTCTGGTCTCGCTTTCTTACTATTTATATACCTAAAGTATTTCTTGTTTTTTTTTTTTTTTTACTCTCCTTCGCTATATGTCTCTCGTGTTCTATTTTAGCCACCTTGATTTCGCCTTTACATTTCTTATTGCACTCTTTGTAATATTGGAATGTTGCCAATGACCCCTCAGCCTTGCATTTTTTGTAGGGATGCACCGATCCGATATTAGGAGCGGATATCGGCGCCGATACTGCCCCAATAGCTGGATCGGGGGATCGGTAAAATTAACCGATCCACAGGCTGATCCGGTTTTGCTGAGTCCCTGCTCAGCCATCCCTTACTTGGTGTAGTAGTAGTATGGGATGGGAGCTGCTACTTCCTGTATAGGTCCGGCTCACAAGCGGAGTGATATCAGATGCACTCCACCTGTGAATGGAGGAGCCAAGCGGCTTTGCTCTGTCCTGCAGCCGAATGCTTTATGTGTGTAGTTCCGGATCGGTACATACACAATGTGTATATTGGCAGATACACAATGCCAGATATTGGTATTGGTATCGGGACAAAAAAAGTCGGATCGGTGCACCCCTAATTTTTTTAAGGCCTTTTCTTTAGTTTTAATATACATTTTTATGTTGGAGTTTAGCCACCCAGGGTTTATTTTTGCTAGGGATGCACCGATCCGACTTTTTTAGTCCCTATACCGATGCCTGGCTTTGTGAAACCGCCGATCCCGATACCGATCCGGAAGTACTGTTTTGTGATCTTATAACAAAACAATGCTTCCGGATTGGTGATCAGTATCGGCAGATACCTTATAACAATTGTGCATTCAAAATCTAAAATATCATGTAATCAAACACAAAGAATAAAATGTAGTCACAAGAAAAAAAAAACAGTTCATTGCTTGAACATACAATAGCAATCAAACAGTAAACATTGTAAACTAAAAAATATAAAGTGCAAAATCCTGCAAACAGGAATTTAAATAAAAAATGCAACATAGTAGCAGCAAATTGCAATATAGCAGCTGCTGCTGATCCTGAGAAATTCTCAGTGAGAAATGAATAAACTAAAAAAGCTGGTCGAACAACAAACAACTTGATCAGTTGATCACACATATAGCATGTAAATTTGTAAACATGTAGTCCTCTGTCACACCACCATCACAAATTTGATGGTGGCGTGTGACAGTGACACTGGACTACCTGTTTACGTTACAAAATGCCATTTGTGTGATCAATCAAGTTGACTTGATTCACAGTCAGTCACACACATGATGACATGACAAACATGACCTGAATGGTCACTTAATCAGCAATGGCAAATTCTCTCTCAAGAAGATTGTAGACACTAGACAAGCATTTCTTCTCTCTGCTGTGTGAGTCTATTTCTCTTCTCATCCACAAACACAAACTGTGCTTAACAAAACACTCTCTCACTTTCTGCATTAGTGCAGGGGGCAATACAACATTGCAGCAACAACATAGCAGCCTGATTCTGACCTGAGTAAAAAGTTGGTCGAACAACAACAACTTGATCACACATACAACATAGCATATTGTAAACATGTAGTCCAGTGTCACACCACCATCACGCAATAATTTGATGGTGGCGTGTGACAGTGACACTGGACTACCTGTTTACATTACAAATGCCTTTTGTTTGTGTGATCAAGTTGACTTGATTCACAGTCACACATGATGACATGACACAAACATGACCTGAATGGTCACTTAATCAGCAATGGCACATTCTCTCTCAACTTCTCAAGAAGATTGTAGACACTAGACAAGCATTTCTTCTCTTCTCTCTGCTGTGTAAGTCTATTTCTCTTTTCATCCACAAACACAAACTGTTCTAAACAGAATACTCTCTCACTTTCTGCATTAGTGCAGGGGGCAATACAACATTGCAGCAACAACATAGCAGCCTGAGTCTGACCTGACAAAAAAGTTGGTCGAACAACAACAACTTGATCACACATACAAAAAGCATATTGTAAAAATGTAGTCCAGTGTCACATTACCATCACACAATTTGATGGTGGCGTGTGACAGTGACACTGGACTACCTGTTTACATACAAATGCCATTTGCTTGTGTGATCAAGTTGATTGATTCACTCATGACACAAACATGACCAGTGAATGGTCACTTAATCAGCAGCAATGGCAAATTCTTTCTCATAAAGACAAGCATTTCTGCTCTCTCTGCTGTAAGTCTATTTCTCTTCTCATTCACAATGCTGGAAACCGTGCTGAACACTCTCTCACTTTCTACACTAGTGCAGGGGGCACAGAGGTATTTGTGGCAGTGGCAGCAAGACAAGGTAATCTATATTTGTTGACTCCCCAGAACTGGTATGGGTTGTCTGAGGCAGCAATGGTTTTCTCTGCAAAATAGCCATGCAGTTGGACTGCAGGGCTTGAGCTGCTTGCTGCACTAGGATCTAGTTCAAACTCCTCCACAATGTAGTCAAACTCTTGCATAAAGCTGCTCGGTGCTGCTGCTGCTGCTTCCACCCGAGGGACCTTGTCTTGTGGTTCTGTGGCCTGTGATGCTCCAGCTGTGCTGCTCCTCAAGTCTTCCTCTAGTTACCATGTCAGTGTATCTTTTGCACGCTTTGCAGATTGTGCACTTGTAAAGTATCTGAAACAGAAATAAAAACCTAGGTTAGGCTAAATATGAATCACTTCATGACACTAAAAAACCTGAGGCTGATTAAAGTAAAAGTAAATAATATATATAACTTTAATCAACCATCAGCCTCAGGTTTTTTAGTGTCATCAAGTGTTAGAATTCCAAAATCTTTAAATTTAAAGCATGGCATCTCATCAAATACAGTAGCAGATGTGTTATTGTGGTCGTGGAGAGTAAAAAATCTATAATAGTCAGATAATGATGAATGGCAATGACATTAATTCATTTATTAGGTCTATATAATATATAGACCTAAATAAATGAATTATTAATGTCATTGTTATTCATTATCATTGTCATTCAAATTTCTTATATATATATGATAGATATATTTTATTCTCCTCTCCACAATAACACTGTCTTCTACTGTATTTGATGAGATGCCTTGCTGCAGCGCTGACTGTAAATTTAAACATATAAAAATTCTAACACTTGATGGGCTAATGTAATAATTATTAGTTAGGTTACACAATCTTCACTTACCTGTCTTTATATCTCGGGTCCAGCAGGGTGGCAAGTGCATATGGGGTTCAGCTTCCACAGTGTCGAAGCGTTTGTTGACAGCTTGAAGCAGGGTGGTTTTCATTGTTTTGATGCCAGTATCCGCATTGCCTTCTTTAGCAAGGATGCGTTTGAGGACGGTGACAGCTGGAATGACGTCAGCGGTGGAGGCAGTCGATGAGCTTACTTTCCTTGTTAGGTCTTCAAATGGCGCTAAAACAATGCTTGTTTTTTTCTAGCAAAGCCCACTGGTTAGTGGTCAGTGTACTGGGCAGGTCATCATCGTCAGCAATGTAAGCACAGAGGACTCGCTGCTGTTCCAGAAGACTCTGTATCATCAAGTACGTAGAATTCCACCTTGTTTTGACATCTTGTTGCAAGCGTTAAGGTTGCATTTGCATCTGGAGCTGGATATCGTGCAGCCTTGAATACGCAAGTTGAGAATGTTTAAAATGTCCCACAATTTGTCTACCGATTGCAATGGCATCGCTCACACTCCATTGTGACAGTAGTCCCTCATTGACTACAAGCTGCAAGCAGTGAGCAAAGCAGCCTAAGCTCCCTACCCCCATTTTGTCTATGGCCTTTTTCATGTCGCTTGCATTGTCTCAGAGTATGACATGCACTTTATTCAAAGGAATGTGCCACTGGTCAAGTATAGCCTTAATTGAAGCCAAAATGGTATCGCTGGTGTGTGAACCATGAAAGTTTTTAGATTGAAGCATTGCACCGTGCGGTGTACAGTTTGTGTCCCACCAGTGGACTGTTAAACTTAAAAGCATTGGACACACATCAGAGCTCCATATATCTGTAGTAAAGCTCATAGCCTTTATATCTTTAATCTCTTTTGAGACGTGTTGGCAAACTTTTTTGTACAGTTCTGGCACTGCGGTCTCAGAAAAATACTTGCGTGATGGAACAGAGTATCTCGGCTCCAAGTGTTCGAGTAGGAGACAGAAGCCCTCATTTTCAACAACTGACATTGGTTGAGCATCTAAAACAATGAATTCCAAAACTTTCTGTGTTATTTCTGATGCTTTCATACTTTCCATTGGAAACTTTTTGCGTAGTTTAAATGCATCCTGAAAAGTTTGTTGCTGCTGGGCTGTATTGTCCTCTGCTTTGGTTTTGTTGAGCTGCAGGAATTCAGCGTGCTCCTTAGCGTGGTGTTTCTGGATGTGCCTGATTAAATTAGTAGTATTGAACTTAGCAGTTATACCACCTCCCCTCGAAACATTTACTTTGCAGACATTGCAAACAGCTGTGGAATTAGTTGGTGTGGCAAGCGTGTAATATCTCCACACTGCCGACTTGTTGGCGCGCTCCATACCCGACGCACACGTGAGGCTGAGATTAATGACGTAGGTGCTGCGACGCCCCGGATCAGCCCGTGGGTCTGCTACATTTACCGATCTCCAATCCAGCTATTTCGTCCGTATCGCGGCCGATATCCGATCCGAATATCGGATCGGTGCATCCCTAATTTTTTCTCTTTTAAACTTATCCCCATTTGGAATGCATTGGCCAATCCCTTTATTTAGTATGTTCTTGAAACACTCCCATTTTTCCTCCATGTTCTTTGTTCCCAGGGTTCTATCCCATTTGATATTGTTTAGCAATATCCTTATCTTACCTTTGTGTTTCCTATTTCTATGATTTATACTGAAACGAATTGACCTATGGTCACTGTTTTCTAAGTTGCCCTGTATTTCTATATCTGTGATCAGGTCAGTATTATTGGTAATCAGTAGGTCTAGTTCTGCATTGTTTCTTGTTGGTGCATTCACCATCTGACCCATGAAATTGTCCTGCAAAACATTAAGGAACTGCCGAGCCTTGGATGAATGCGCGGTTCCTTCTGCCCAGTCTATATCTGGATAATTAAAGTCCCCCATTATAATTACATTTCCTATCCTTGCTGCCATTCCAAGCTGTGATAGGAGGTCCGCCTCCCCCTCCTCCCTCTGGTTTGGGGGCCTATAGCATATGCCCAATATTACTTTCCCCATAGTGCCTTCCCTTTGAAGTTCTACCCATAGGGATTCTACCTCCTCCTTAGCTCAGTTTGCAATGTCGTCCCTCCTATTTACCTGTACACTGTTCTTAATATACAGACATACCCCTCCCCCTTTTTTACCTTTTCTATCTCTACGAAATAGGGAATACCCCTCAATGATCACCAGCCAATACTGCAAACTGTCAAACCAAGTCTCTGAAATCCCCACAAAATCGAAATCCTTCTCATACATTAGCAGCTCCAGCTCTACCATCTTGTTGGACAGGCTTCTAGCATTGGTATACAAACCTCGTAATTTTGTCTGATTGCATACTATATATAATTCTTGTGGTAAAGCCCCAACCTGTGCGCTTTGTCAATAGTAAATTTGCTATTTTACCACTTCTGGACCGGAAGGATTTGCTCCCTTAATGAACAGGCCATTTTTTTGCGATTCAGCACTACGTTAATTTAACGGAAAATTGCACGGTCGTGCAAAGCTCTAGCAAAATAAAATGAATGTCTGTTTCTTCCCACAAATAGAGCTTTCTTTTGGGGGTATTTTATCACCTGTGCGATTTTTATTTTTCACGCTATGAACAAAAAAAGAGCGACAATTCTGAAAAAAAAACAACAATATTTTTCACATTCTGTTATTCTGTTAAAAAAAATTAAAAATCAAAATTTTTCATCCTTTTAGGCCAATTTGTAGTCTGCTACATATTTTTGGTAAAAAAAATAAAAATAATAATAAGCGTATTTTGATTAGTTTGCGGAAAAGTTATCGTGTCTGCAAACTAGGGGAAAGATTTATGTCATTATTAATTATTTAATTTTTTTTTTTACTAGTAATGGTGACAATCTGCGAATTTTAGCAGGACTGCGACATTGCGGCGGACAGATCAGACCCCTAACTGACATTTTTGACACTTTTGGGGGGACCAGTGACATTACTACAGTAATCAGTGCTAAAACTATGCACTGTTACTGTAATAATGACACTGGCAGCGAAGGGGTAAACCTAGGGGTGATCAAAGGGTTAATTGAGAGCCTAGGGGAGTGTTTTCTAATTCTGTGGGGAGGGACTTGTGAAATGATCATACAGAACTGTGATCCTATATAGAAGGATCACAGGCACTCTGTGATCATTTCAGAGAGAAGAACGGTCAGCTGTGTTTACAACTGGAGGCAATTGCGGTTAAAAATCAGTATTTTTTGCCAGAAAATTACTTAGAACCCCCAAACATCATATATATATTTTTAGCAGAGACCCTAGAGAATGAAATGGTGGTCGTTGCAATATTTTATGTCACACTGTATTTGCGCAGCCGTCGTTCAAATGCAATGAAGCATTGGGAAGAAATACACTTCAATGAATAAAAAAATAAATAAACAGTAAAGTTAGTCCAATTTTTTGTATAATGTAAAAGATGGTGTTACCCCAAGAAACGTGATCTTTTTTTTAAGGAAAAAAAATAGTGATTCTCATTTTATCCAGAATCGTGCAGCTCTACTGTTTGATCTGTGGTCACTTAAAGAGGAAACTTTACTCTGTCAAGATTTTTATTCGTTATTCTGATAGCATTAGTACAATATCTCACAAAAGTGAGTACACCCCTCACATTTTTGTAAATATTTTATTATAAATTTTCATGTGATAACACCGAAGAAATGACACTTTGCTACAATGTAAAGTAGTGAGCGTACAATTTGTATAATGTAAATTTGCTGTCCTCTTAAAATATCTCAACACAGCCATTAACCACTTAAGCCCCAGCCCTATTTCGGACACTTTTTGTTTACAAGTTAAAATCTGTATTTTTTCCTAGAAAACTACTTAGAACCCCCAAACATTATATATATGCTTTTTAGCAAAGACTCTGGAGAATAAAATGTCGGTCATTGCAATATCACGCGGTATTTGCGCAGTGGTCTTTAAAACGCCATTTTTTTGGAAAATTTTTGAAAAATCACATTTCACTGCATTTAAAAAATACTAAACAGTAAAGTTAGCCCATTTTTTTTTTGTATATTGTGAAAGATGATGTCACGCCAAATAAATAGATACCCAACATGTTACGGTTTAAAAATTGCGCACACCCATGAGATGGCGACAAACTACGGTCAATAGAGATCTCAATAGGCAACGCTTTAAATTTTTTTAACGGTTGCCAGTTTAGAGTTAGAGTGTAGCTCTTTTTTTTTAATCATTGCTCACGCTCTGGCGATTGCGGCAATACCTCACATGTGTGGTTTGTTTGAATAGCGATTTCATTCGCGGCTCGACTTCCGTATACGTTTTTTTTTCGTGCGCGAGCTATCGGTGACGGGGGCCGCTACATTTTTTTTTTCCTATTTATTTAATTTTTTTTTAACTTTATTACAGGTTTTTTTTAAAAAAAAAATCTGATCACATTTATTGCTGTCACAAGCAATGTAAACATCCCTTGTGACACCAATATGCAGTGACAGGTACACTTTATGGAGGGATCGAGGGTCTAAAAGAAACTAGACCACTCCACTACACTTTCATGTATGCAAAACGCTGAAAATGGCCGAAGGCAGCACTATCCAGATGTTGGTGTTGTGAACATAACACCAACATCTGGATAGCACTGCCTTCTTCTCCTTTGGTAGCTGGTCAGAGGAGGAGCTTCAGCGTGACATAGATGACAGTTGCTGATGCCTTTTTACTAATGATTTAAATCAACTTGATTTAAAATTAAATCCACCCTGAAAAAAAAACAAAGAAAAACTATACAGCCTCGGGTCCTTTACTGTAACCGTATTACAGTACCAATAGCCATGGTGGTTAAAGTAAAGTTGACCTAGAATCAGCTAAATCGAAACACAATAGATAAGTAATAGTACAGTCTCCTGGTTCTAACCATCATCAGTCTATGTTGTAAGTCCCTACTGAGACCACTGGCACCACATTTTGGGGAGATCCCCTATTGGAGTATATAACTTGGTATAGGGGAATGGCAGGTAATAACATTTTTCTACTCTTGGAGAAGAGGATCACTTCCAGGTAAGAAAAATAGTAATTCTGACATAAAAATATGATTGCAATAGTTTCTTGGTGTGTGAAGGAATGTGGGGTTCTTCTACCGCTAGGGGTGGATGTGCAGAGTGCGCAGCGGTGTCTCTTACCTTCTCCTGGCGATCCAGCGATGATCTCCCATTGCTGTGATCGCCAGCCGAGATCCCCGCCGTTTGTCCGTCGGTATGAGGACTTCCTGGTTCCGTTCCCTGCAGCAGCAATGCTGCATGGGAGCGGAACTAGGGAGGAAAATTCAAACGTTGAACGTTGCACAAAACACGTATGTATATATATATATATATACTGTATATATATACACACACATGTATATATATATATATATATATATATATATATATACACACATATATATATATATATATAATATAAAGCATTAATTATAATCTAATCAATAATATAATTTTATTACATAATATAAATATATATATATATATATATATATTATATTATATAATAAAATTATATTATTGATTATATTATAATTCATGCGTTTGTGTTTCAAATTTATCACATCTGGGATGTCTACTAGAGTCTTGTTTGGTCTACTAAGAATTGTAGGCCTAGAATACATAACGCCAAATTTCCATGCAGAAAATTGTACCGCTTTTGGTACAGAATTCCTGACATAATCATACCGCCTGGGAGGTTAAAAAGACGTAGCTGAGAGGGGCTCCGCCAGCCCCGCCGTGTCACTGATTTGACAGGGCTTTGTGCATTGAAAACGACAAGGTCTGGCAGCCTTCTGCGTGTAGTTTTCAATGGAGTACAACAGCGCTGTGGAGCGCCATGGTAGCTCATTCATGCTTCCTTTCAGATTGTATCAGCTCGCCCGTACAGGATGTATGAGGATGGGGAATCAGATACACTGCCAAATCTGCTGGAGACCAGCATGGCATCAGGGATCTGCTGATCGCTGGTGCAATGCTTTACAGGCTCCAAAAACAATAATAAATACACATTTTTTTTTTAAATACAAAAAAGTTTGCATTTATTATTTTTTTACAAAAAGTGAACTTATCCTTGAAGCCTCATGCACACAGGACCTTAAAAAAACAAGTTGCAAGGCCAGTACCAATGCCAGGAAAAAACAATAATAAATACACATTTTTTTTTAAATACAAAAAAGTTTGCATTTATTATTTTTTTCCAAAAAGTGAACTTATCCTTGAAGCCTCATGCACACAGGACATTAAAAAAAAAACAAGTTGCAAGGCCAGTACCAATGCCAGGAAAAAGTGGCTATAAAAACGTGCTTTTAGTAGCTTTTTGCATTGGCGTTAATGCGCGTTTCGCCACATTAGCGTTTAGCAGCGTTTCTTTGCCTCTTCTATTTTCCACTCCCAAATACAATTACTACAGAGCACAAGTCGCATTACATGTCAAAATCAATGGTTCCCTATGAGAGCCGTCCTAACTGATCCGACTTTCAGCCCATTGATTTGAATAGAAGTCACATCCAAGTTGGATCATTATAATCCAACTTGTGCTCTGAGGATCTTAAAGGGGAATCCCACGCCAAAAAAAAAAAAAACGGCATGGGGACCAGAGGAAAAACACATCACCAGAGGGAGAAGACAGCAGCGGAGGGAGAAGCCCAGAGGAAGAACACATCACCAGAGGGAGAAGACAGCAGCGGAGGGAGAAGCCCAGAGGAAGAACACATTACTGGAGGGAGAAGACAGCAGCGGAGGGAGAAGACTGAAGGAAGAACAAATCACCGGAGGGAGAAAACGGGAGGAAGAAGACACGTTGGAGCTACGATGGGGGGACATTCTTAATTTTTAATAAAGGACTTGTCAAAAAACTTTTCTTGTTGCTTTTATGTACACTACACTGCTTTTTTGGGGGTGAATGGGTACTCATTCACGTTGAGGGATCTAGGATCTGGGGGCCCCCTTGTTTAAGGGGCTTCAAGATTTCAATAAGCCCCCTGCCCGCAGACCACCACACAGGGTTGTTGGGAAGAGGCCCTTATTCCCATCAACATGGGGCCAAGGTGCTTTGGGGTGGAGGGCACCCACCCATCCCATGTTGAGGACATGTGGCCAGGTATGGTCCGGGGGGGGGCACTCGCTCGTCCCTCCACTTTCCTGACCCGCCAGGCTGCATGCTCAGATAAGGGTCTGGTATAGATATGTGGGGGACCCAGTTTTTTCATTTTGGCGTGGGGTTCCCTTTCAGGATCCATACCAGACTCAAAGGGCCTGGTATGGATCTGGGGGGGACACCATGCCATATTGTTTTTTTACATTTTGGGTTTCCCCTTCAAGATTCTCCAAGCACAAGTCGGATCATAATAATCTGACTTGGATGTAACGTCCATTCAAATCAATGGGCTGAAAGTCGGATCAGTTAAAACGGTTCTCATAGGGAACCATTGATTTTCATGTAAAAAAAAAAAATGCTTGACACATCAGATGTTTTTACAGCTGTAATGCCAGTCTTCAGAATGCGCTGGCCCTGGGTTTTTGTTTTTTTTTGCAGCTTGAAATCTCCTATGCCACTTACAATTCCTAAAAGCCTATGTGTGCATGGACACATAGAATAACATAGAGAGGCGTTTTTAAGCTGCAAAAAAAAAAAAAAAAAAGTCTGACGCTGGTAAAAGCAGATGTAAATGAGGCCTTAAGCTTTGACAAAAAAAAAGATAAAATACCCTGGAAGCTGATTGGTTTCTATGCAGAGCTGTACCAAATTTCGCATTCTCCAGTTTTAGTAAGCTGATTGGTTTCTATGCAGAGCTGCACCAGATTTCGCACTCTCCAGTTTTAGTAAATCAACTTATGGGCGTATAGTAGGGTTACCACCTCATCCCTTTAAACTAGGACACATATTAATTACACAGGTTCTGTGGCTGATTAAGCTGGTAATTAAACTTACTGAGTGCCTTAAGTGCATTATATTAGCCTCA
This sequence comes from Pelophylax lessonae, assembly GCF_965119305.1. Taxonomy (NCBI): domain Eukaryota; kingdom Metazoa; phylum Chordata; class Amphibia; order Anura; family Ranidae; genus Pelophylax; species Pelophylax lessonae. Next base: position 240,860,638 of record NC_138769.1, read on the forward strand.
GAACCTGTGTAATCTGTGTCCTAGATTAAAGGGATGAGGTGGCAACGTTGGCTATAGCCCTACAGAACAAACAGTGCACAGTCCACATGTGCTTTTCTGCTGCTTCTCTGCTAACAGGAAACTTTATTACAGGGAAAAGACATAGAGCATTTCTGTATTCGTACAACGATGCATGAGGCTTCAGCATGTAGGTGCAGGTGGATGGTGGTCGGCATTCCGGGCATTCATCTCTGGCACATACTGCCCTAAATGTAAGGATTAATAGGTACACAGTTGAGCAGCAGCATCTGTCGGCCTCTCATAGAGTTTGACAGGCTGCTGGACGGTGCACTAGTGCCTTCTGCCCGCAGCTAAATGCTGGAGCCTCATGAACCAGGGCTAAACGGCCAGTGTGCATGGGGCCTTACTGTTACTATGTACCTACATCAAACTACTGAGAACAACTGCAAATGCCATATATGCATCTTTCTTCATAAGCAATACCTTATGGACCAAAAGGATTTGCCCCCCTTAATGACCAGGCCATTTTTAGCAATTCGGCACTACGGTATTTTGACAGAAAATTGCACGGTCGTGCGACGCTGTACCAAAGTAAAATTGATGTTCTTTTTTTTCCACCAATAGAGCATTCTTTTGGTGGTATTTTTGCACTATAAACAAATGTAGCACCCTCCTAGGTAGGTAAAGCCTAGTGTCTCCATCTGTTTATCAGGGGAGCCTGATTTGTAGTTTTACCTGTTGCATGTGTCCATGTGTGATTCATTTGGGCTGACGGAGTGTCCCCACTGTATCCAATAGGGGAGCCTGTTGGACAGTGGAGGAAACCCAGCCAGTGACACACAGGCTTTTGTAACTTTACCTGTGAGTTGGCACAAACAGTGGTGCATCCTGGGATGTGTTATAAAAGCCAAGGGCACATGTGACAGGGTGTCTTTGGGCGGGAAGCCAGGTCCCAGAAGGAGGGTGACAGCTGTCTCTCCTTCTGCTGCAGTGGATGGTGGTCACAGGCGGTCGGCCTTGTGGACCAGGAGTGTGGAGCTGAGCCAGGAGGTCCAGTGTATGCTGACTAGTGGAGTTGGAGGCAGAGCAACCTTGGGAAAAACAGTGTCTGTGAGTACCGGGAAGCTTGCCGGGGGTCTGCCCAGGAAGGGGACCACTCCAGTGGAGAGTCAGTGGACAGGTGTCAGCACCCTCAGCAAGTGAGAAAGGGGGTGCCAAGTTAGAACCTTGAAGAGTAATTCAAGCTAGAACACTTTATATATCTTCACTTCAGTGGCAAGGTGAAGCAGCGGCCTTACCGCTCACTACAGCTAGTTGTACTCAAGATTGTGCATAGTTCATAGTTGGAGTATTGCACTCATCCCTTCTCCTATCCCAGTTCCAAATAAAAACACAAAAAACCAACATCCCCTGGATTGATTATTGACTGAGACAAGGACTTTCAATGCTAATTATCTGCTATCCGTTGGTAAGGGTAACCCAGGGGAATCCAGAAAGTGTAATACTCAGCAGTCCTCTAGGAGGCAGTGCTACACAAAAAAGAGCAACATTTATGAAATAAAAACAATATTTTTCACATTCTGCTATATAACATTCCCAAAAAAAAATTTAAAAAAATAGAAAATTTTCATCCTTTTAGGCCAATTTGTATTCTGCTACATATTTTTGGTAAAAAAAAGAAAAAGGAGATAAGCATATTTTGATTGGTTTGTGCAAAAGTTATTGCGTCTACAAATTAGGGGAAAGATTTATGTCACTTTTATTAATTAATTTATTTTTACTAGTAATGGCGGCGATCTGCGATTTTTAGTGGGACTGCGACATTGTGGCGGACAGATCGGACCCCTAACTGACATTTTTGACACTTTTTGGGGGGGAACTAGTGACTAAAGTAATCAGTGCTAAAATATGTTACTGTAATAATGCCATTGGCAGGGAAGGGGTTAACACAGTGGTGATCAAGCAGGGAAGGGGTTAACACCGTGGTGATCAAGGGGTTAAATGTGAGCCTAGGGGAGTGTTTTCTAACTGTGGGGGGGGGGGGGGATTTGGGCTTGTGAAATGACCACAGAGACCTGTTATCCTATATAGGAGGATCACAGGCGCTCTGTGATTATTTCAGAGAGAAGAACGGTCAGCTGTGTTTACAACAGCTGACTGTCCTTCTCTCTCAGCGGGGAACAACCGAGGGTGCCCCACCGCCGGCCCCGTGGATCGGCCTCCCCGCTGCCTAGTGGGGGCGGGAGCAAGCCGCGGCCGCCCCCCCCCCCCCCTCAACACAAGCAGGAAAAAAAATTTTGCCCACTAGGGGCGCCGGACTGGGTATGGGGGGGGTGGGGCTTTTGACCCCACCTTTGTCTGGCAGAGGCGCCGATTGCGCCCCGACACACCCCACTTTAACAATGTCTGGGCTGTGATTGGTCCAGAGTCCAGCCTGGACCAATCACAGGAGGACATCGGACCTGGTGACGTGACGCCTGGGGGCGGTGCACCACCCCGGCGTCACGATCACCTTCCGTTCCCGCCAGCAGCCCGGCCGGCGCAGAGAGAGAGGAGCGGCGATCGACTCGCAAGAGCAGCGTGACCGTGGAGGAGGCAGGAGCTGCCAGTCGGACGGATCGGACATCGGAGCACGAGGAGGAGTGAGTGAGGCGTAGCCGCCCGTGACCTACCATAGGATGGTAGGAGGAGACGTCCTGAATCCTGGCTCACCCCACCACAGACCGGCACTGACTGAGACGAGACCAGTCTCCCGGAGTCCCACCAGGTCAGACGAGTCCTCGAGTGGACTTCAGGCATGCCGCAGGCGCAGCCAGGGAGGGAGAGTAGACACAGTCCCAGGCTCCCAGCAGTGTGTGACAGACCGTCAGGGACCAGCAGCAGCCCAGCTAACGGTAAGTGAAGAACTTTGAAGTGGCGATATTAGACAATATGGCGGCGGCGCACTGTGTGGTTTTTGCGAAGCTGCATGCCTGTACATTGACCTGTGACATCATGCCTGTACATTGACCTGTGCCATGCCTATACCATCACCTGTGCCATGCCTATACCATCATCTGTGCCATGCCTGTGCCATGCCTGTACCATGACCTCAAAGTCAAGCAATTTTTTTACCGCGTTTTTTGCCGCAAAGCAATACCTATTACATTTTTCTTTTTGCGCCCCCTCAACATTTTTGAGCACCAGCCGCCACTGCCTCCAACGTGAGGGAATGGAAAATGAAGTTTGTCACCAGAACTAAGGTCACTATTGGAAGATTTCCCCTCTATTTCTGTTCTAGCGGCAATCCCCAATTTTGGAATTTTTGGGCTTGCAGACAATAAAAACCTGACAAGCGTTGTAATCCCTCTCCACTCTAGCCATCTCTAAAGAATTTTGCCTTTAGTTATAATTAAACTACTTGTCGACCGCACGCCGCAGGTTTTACTGCGGCAGGCTGACACGCCTGCGCAAAACAACATAGCTCTATGAGCCTGGCCTGGGGCCACTAGGCAGCGGGAAAGCCAATGCACAGGGCCGGCGGCTGCGATTGCTGTTGAGCACCCTCGATCGCTCCCCGCTGGGAGAGAAGAATGGGCAGCTGTTGTAAACACAGCTGACCGTTCTTCTCCCTGAAATGATCACAGAGCACCTGCGATCCTTCTATATAGGATCACAGCTCTCTATAATCATTTCACAAGCCCATCCCCCATACAGTTATTAAACACTCCCCTAGGCTCACACTTAACTCTTTGATCACCCCTAGGTTAACCCCTTCCCTGTCAATGGCATAATTACAGTAACAGTGCATATTTTTAGCACCGATTACTGTAGTAATGTCACTGGTCCCCCAAAAGTGTCATATATATCAGTTAGGGGTCCGATCTGTCTGCCGCAAAGTCACAGTCCCGCTAAAAATTGCAGATCGCCGCCATTACTAGTATAAAATAAAAAAAATGACATAAATCTTTCCCCTGGTTTGTAGACGCGATTACTTTTGCGCAAACCAATCAAAATACTTTTTTTTACCAAAAATATGTAGCAGAATACAAATTGGCCTAAAAGGATGAAAAATATTGATTAATACATTTTTTTGGGGAATTTTATATAGCAGAATGTGAAAAATAATATATATTTTTTTTCAGAATTGGTGCTCTTTTTTTGTTTATAGCACAAAAAATAAAAATCGCACAGGTGATCAAATACCACCAAAAGAAAGCTCTATTTGTGGGGAAAAAGGACATTTTTTTTTTGGGCACAGTGTCGCACGACCGTGCAGTTGTCCGTTAAAGTAACGCAGTGCTGAATCGCAAAAAGATGGCCTGGTCATTAAGGGGGCAAATCCTTCCAGCCCAGAACTGGTTAATAGAAATTAGGCCTAAAATTGTAAGACACGATGAGCGTCATCCCTTGAAAAACTGACAGACACTCGCTTTGATGACCTTTTCCTAAAATCATAGTGCTAGTGATTAGAAAGGGACAGAATACAGCATAGCCCTAAGCATGTCAGACATGTCTAGTTTTGCCCAAACATGTCACAAGCAACTTAAAATGAATTCAATAAATACGGATGATACAACTAACTGCTTTGGTGATAATAATAATAATAATAACAACAATCATGATAAAAATATTAAAAGTCTCTTACGTCTTTCGTAATTCATTATAGATTACTCTAAGTTCTTCTTTGTCGGTGGTACTTAGTCTGCCAGTTTCTTCCAGATGTTGTAGAAATGTATTTCCAGATTGGACACATGCTTTTAGACTTCTTCGTGGCATTTTTCTTCCTTGTATTAGTCGGTATCTTCCTGTGTAGTGCTGAAATGGTAGATCGTCTGTGTCACTGAGAATCAATAAAACAAGAGAAAAGCTGCAGTTGCTATATACAAAGCAGGTGTGGCTTAGAGATAAAAAAATAGACTGGAAACTGGAAAGGGCAGAACTTGTGGAAGAGAAATGAAAGTGAAACTTTTGTAGCAGTTAGTTTACAATCACATTATTGCACAAAATAGGTCCATGGTCTTTGGCCTTGTGTTTATGGTGCCAGGTCAAGCCTCATGCACACTGGGGCTCTTCTAAACTCTTTTCTACTGGCAGGAAAAAAGCAGCTGCAAAAAGCGCCCCTAGGTCGCGTTTTTTAAAACACTAAATTGCTTAGCGTTAATCTGCCATTAGATGCATCTAGAGTCATTTACCTGCGTTTAGGCGTGTCAGACATTTTTATGCTCAAAAGTATATTTTCTGTGTGCACAAGTGATGTTTTTGATTTATGTCTCTAAACTCATGAAAAGCTCCGTTCACGTATATGGGAATCGGATGCGTTTTAAACCACATCCAATTTGCATAAAATGTGAACTGGCAACCTTCTAAATGCAGCCGGTTCACACATGCGCGGGGCGGCCGCGGGTTGGTTTTAACCACTTGCCGACTGCCGAACGACTATATACGGCGGCAGTCAGCCCCTCACAGGCAAAGTGACGTAGGGGTACGTCACTAGCCTGTGAGGTTCTAGGGAGCGAGCGTGCGCCACCGGAGGCGCGCTCCCGCTCGCTCACGGACCCCCCCTTCCCCGCGCGTGTGAGCGGCGGACCCGATGTCCGCCACTCACTCGCGATCGTCGGTTACACCGGGAGAAAGGCAGGCGGATAATGTAAACACAGCCGCCTGTCATTCTCCCCTGTGCAACAGCAGAGATCATACGGTCCTGCTATGTAGGACCGTAGATCTCTGCTGTTACATGAAAAGCCACATCCCACAACAGTAAGAAGCACGCCCCTAGGGACACACATAGTCACTGCAGCTCTAATAAAGTTAACCCCTTCCCTGCCAGTGTCATTTTTACAGTAACAGTGCATATATATAGCACTGATTACTGTAGTAATGTCACTGGTAACCCCAAAAGTGTCAAAAATGTCAGTCAAAGGTCCAATCTGTCCCTCGCAGTCCCGCAAAAAAAAAATCGCAGATCGCCGGCATTACTCGTTAAAAAAAATAAATAAAAATGACAAAAATCTTTCGCTTAGTTAGTAAACGCAATAACTTTTGCGCAAACCAATCAAAATACGCTTATTTCGATTTTTTTTTTACCAAACACATGTAACAGAAAACAAAATTTAGATTTTTACATTTTTTTTGGGAATTTCATTTAAAAAAACTGTAAAAAAATATTGTTATTTTTACAAAATTGTCGCTCTTTTTTTGTTTATAGCGCATGATCAAAAAATCGCACAGGTGATCAAATACCACCAAAAGAAAGCTCTGTTTGTGGGGGAAAAAAGGACGTCAATTTCATTTGGGTACAGCGACTCACGACCGCGCAATTGTCCTTTAAATTCACGCAGTGCCGAATCGCAAAATAGGCCCTGGTCAGGAAGGGGGTAAAAACTTCTGGGGCTTAAGTGGTTAAAAAGAGTCCTGTGTGTTTTTCAGTATGGTTCAGGTGCGATTTCAGGTAAAAATTTGCATATGAATCAGTGAACGTAACCTCACCGGACTCCGACATATATGTGAACCAAGCCTAAATGCCTATAGCGTGCATGGACACATAGGTTAACATAGAGAGTGTTCAGAGCAGTGGCCACCTGTTTATTAGGGGTGCAGAGGCGCCGGCCCCCCATCTATGCATCCGGCCCCGTAATCTACATGCAGGGCGCTGGATGCATGGATTCCAATGAGGGATTTTTTTTTTTTTTTTGAAGCACGTGATTAGAGCCAGAGGCCCTTGTAGGCGTCAAATAAGGGTGAGCTCTGCGCCCCTGAGCCCACCCAGTTGTGTGACAATAGCAAATGAATATTCGCTATTGCCACACTGATTCTCCTCCCAGCCAATCAGGAAGCGGCTCCTGAGACCTCTTTCCCGATTGGCGGAATGGAGAATGCATCCTATTGGCCAAGAAAGAGGAAGGAGACGGCCGCCAAGAGGGAACAGGGAAACTAAGGGGGAAGCCGCCGCGCAGCAAGGTAAGTAAACTGGCACGGGGGGTTGGATATGGTGGTGTGGACTGGAGTAATTGGGGGGGGGGGGGGGTCGGGTCCGTCTTCCACCCGCCGCCCCCCCTGACTGATGGAGCACCAGCCGCCACTGGTTCAGAGGCAGAGAAAAAAGTTAAAATGCCTGTAAATCTATTAATGGCGTCTCTTTCTTTTATTTAGGAAGAACACCGCATACAATAAATAGGGATAAATAAAGGGATGGTACCAAAAAAAGTGACATATGATGTTTGAGATTTGTGGGATGTAGGTATCTACAGATATTTGTTGGTAATGAGCATGCCGTAGGTGTTATGCCAGCCACAGACAGGTTGAATCTTGGCCGGTTCAGCTGGTTCAGCCAAGATTTGAACCATGCATGGACAGGCTGAATGTACCCAAGTTGAACGATCGATCAACTTGGGTGCAACCAATCTGCCGGATTTTACATGTTAATATCGCCAGCAGCTGTTAAAGTGGCTAGCGATAATCACTGTCTACTGGCTGAGATGGCTTCCCCCGCCACCCCGACGGGAGAATAATCACTCAGCGGTTGGGACTCCCCTGTCAGCACTGTCTGTGTTGATGGGGGAATTGAGTGGTTGCAGGAAAGAAGGGTGGCCTAAAGGGCCATACACACTATAAGATTTTCTGAAGACTTTTTCCTTCAGATTTACCTTTTCTATGTAGTGCAAGGGCCTGCCAGATTGCATACAAATTGAAAGTGTTTAGGTTTGACCTCATATTATATAGTTTTGGTAAGTCTAAAGGAAAAAGTCTTCAGAAAATCTTATAGTGTGTATGGCCCATTACTCTCTGCACAGACTAGGATCAACGCAGTGATGCCATTGCTACATTTACATAGTAATATCTGGGTTCACAAAGGTATTTGGTGCACACAAAGTGGATTTACATTGTTAATGCCCATTGAGAAATACATTTTAACCGTTTCCCGACCACCCGCCGCCGATTTACTGCAGCAGTGCGGCTCTCCTACGCAAACCGACGTAGACCTACGTCGGTCGTGCGCCTACAGTTAGGAGGCAAGCGCGCGCCGCCGGCGGAGTGCTCCCGCCCCCACTCGGCAGTGGGGACTCCAAAGCATGGGGCAGGTGACTCCGATTGCCGCCTGACACCCGCGATCGTTCCCCGCTGAGAGAGGACGGGCAGCTGTTGTAAACACAGCTGACCGTTCTTCCCTCTGGAATGATCACAGAGCCCATGTGATCTTTCTATATAGGATCACAGGTCTCTATGGTCATTTCAGAAGCCACGTCCCCCCACAGTTAGAATCACTCCCTTAGGCTCACATTTAACCCCTTGATCACCCACAGTGTTAACCCCTTCCCTGCCAGTGTTATTATTACAGTAACAGTGCATATTTATAGCACTGATTACTGTAGTGATGTCACTGGTCCCCCCAAAAGAGTCAAAAATGTCAGTTAGGAGTCTGATCTGGCTGCCGCAATGTTGCAGTCCTGCAAAAAAAATCTAGCAGATGACCGCCATTACTAGTAAAAAAAAAAAACAATAAAAATGGCATAAATCTTTAGTTAGTAGACGCGTTAACTTTTGCGCAAACCAATCAAAATACGCTTATTGCGATTTTTTTTACCAAACATAGGTAGCAGAAAACAAATTGGCCTAAAATGTTAAAAAATTTTGTTTTTTATTTTTTTTTTTTTATAGTGCAAAAAATAAAAATTGCAGAGGTGATCAAATACCACCAAAAAAAAAAAGCTCTATTTGTGGGGAAAAAAATTACATCAATTTTTTTTGGGTACAGCGTCGCAAGACTGCACAATTGTTCGTTAAAGTAGCGCAGCGCCGAATCGCAAAAAATAGCCTGGTCATTAAGGGGGTAAAACCTTCCAGAGCTCAAGTGGTTAAAAACAACATTGATGTATTCATTCATGAATATCTGCATTAATGTGTGGAATATATCTGCTGGAATTCAGATTTAAAGTAGAACTAAGGGCAAAACTTTTTTTTTTTTTCATTTTTGATAGCGTACGAGAGGGTTATAACCCCTGTCAGATATTTTTTTTGCTATCTGTGTCCCTTTGCTGAGATTTCCCTTCACTTCCTGTCCCATAGCCAAACAGTAGGTGAGAGAAAATCCCTGCAAATTAAGAGAATCTCTTGGAACCCTCAGGTACCAGAACTGGTGTCCCCATTGGAAGATTTCCCCTCTCTTAATTTTCTGGGGACAATTTAAAATTTGTGATTTTCTATTTTCTCTTTCAATGACAATGGTAATCAAGACAAATAGAGAGAGTTAGTGCCGGTTCACACTAGGGCGACCTGTGAGGCGACCTGGTCGCCTCACAGGTCGCCACAGGTCGCCTCCCATAGGGAAGCTGCGGACCCATTCTAATAGGAGCGACACAAGTCGCTCCGACCTAGAAAAAGGGTCCGGAGCTTCTTTGGGGCGACCCGGAGGCGACCGCCATAGACTTCAATGTTATGAAGTCCGTGGCGGCCGCTCCGAGGTAGCGGCGCGCTGCTCGCGCCGCGACCTCGGAGGTCGCGGTGCGAAGTAGCGTCGCCCCTATGTGAACGGGGGCTAAATAATGGGGGAAAAGACAGCAATAAAAAATAACAGGTGTTCTAATTCTCTCGACACTCTATCCAAAACTATGAAAACAAATGGGGGACAAAAAATAAGTTTTCCTTGCCTGATCCCTCCATTGTCCTGGCACACAGCACCCCCCTATACTCTAGGGATGGCGTGTTCCTCAACATCCTCACTTTCAGTGCAGGGCTAAGGGCATTGCATTGGTCTTGATGCACTTTAGACCTCTGGATCATAGATGACAAGAGGATGCAAGGACCAGTTTAGCAACACGGAGGATCGGGTAAGTAAGGCTTCTTTCACACGGCCGCTCCGCTGCTTTAGTCCGCTGCGGGACTTTTTTTTTTTTTTTTTTCCACGGAGCGGATGACATTTGTGTCATCCGCTCCGTGTGCCCGCATATCATCCCATCCGTTTGCGGATGATATGCGGACATAATGTAAGTATATGGCATTGCGGATGTCAGCGGATGACACCGCTGACATCCGATTTTCCTTTCTTTCCGTTTTTTACACGGATGAAAAAATAGGGTTCTGTTCCGTTCCAAAAAACGGAACAGAACTGAAAGGAGGAAAATCGGATGTCAGCGGATGGTATTCCGTTGACATCCGCAGTGCCATTCACTTACATTATGTCCGCAAATCCTCCGCAAAAAAATAGGATGATTTGCGGACACACGGAGCGGCCGTGTGAAAGGACCCTAAAACTGCTTTTCCAAGTCCCTTAGACACGTAGCCAGGTGCAGGCTATCATAATATGAATGCAGTGAACATTATTCATTGTTGCAGACTGTTCCAGTTTCCCCCCAAGTGCTGTACTCAGACTGCTTGCTTCGCATTTCTGAGCCAAGAAGAGAAAGGAAAACTTTTGAATTAAGAATGATACTTCTTTTTGACACTAAACATAACGGCTTAAATTTAGATATGGGTTTCCTTACTCATTATCCTACAGTTTTACGACCCCCTCTGTGACTATCCCCCCCACCTTCCCCCGTCTTCAGCTCTCCCTCTATCTTATCTCACTAACCATGCTAGTTTTACTACCATGCCAGTTAAATTTATGTTTGTTTGGTTTTCTCCTTTTTTTTCTTTTTCCTTTAGCTTAGAGATTTTGTGTTTCTTTACCATGCTGCTAACATTTTGTGGATCAGTACTGCTTGGATCTTGATGAAGGGGACATACCCTGAACGCTTGTCCTGAAAAATTGTATGTTAGTGCAAATAAAAAAAGTATCACGGACAGTACTCAATTGTCTCTGTCGCAAGTGCACTAATACGGCTACAATGACCTCAAGCATGAGCCAAGAAGCAAAGGACAATAGGACTTATAGCCCTGTGTTCAGCCATAACTGGATTTCTGAATCTCTCAGACTACATCTCCCAGCAAGCTTCTAATTAGGAAGGGGATTATGGGAAAAGCTATTTAAAGAGATGTTTTTAGTGGGCCCTCTCCTCCCCAGGATGCATCAGTTAGCATCACTGTGACCGCGACCTACCAGGACGCTGTGAGCCGCTGCTGTTCCTGACTGAGAGGGTCTGCATCGCTGTACGATATCAGAGGATCGCCTGTCCCTCCTGCTGCCGAATGATGGACTGAACTGCGGCCGCCAACCCAGTCCACTGAGTGCACATCCAGCTGACCTACCACATCCATCCTTGCACTGGCTGGGGTACAGAGTCTGAATCACTTCCTGTGTGTGCCCACTACTTTCAGGATCTGGTGAGTGCCCAAATCCCCCTCTCTTCAGTAACATACAGCACATGGACACTGCATGCAGACATCAAAAACCAGATTACAAAGGAATTTGCCACTTCTGCTATACCCATTATTTGCTTGCTGACTGCTTGAACCTTCTCTCCTCTTCTCTCCATGAGGATTTCCCTTATAACATCTTTGAGCTCCAAAGTGCCAGCAAAGACTGTGTTCAGGCCTGATACTTGGACTATCCTTATCCTATCATCTGCAGGGTGCAAGTTGGTCCATACACTGCTTAACCTCTCCCCCATAGGAGTAGAGATTCCTGCAGGCCAGCCTTTCTCTAGTCATTGACCCTCACCATTGAGCTCCCTGGGCCCAATCAGTTATTTAGTGTCAACTATTTGTTTGCATATTCAAGTGCTATTCATTACTGTCTGCTCTCTCTCCCATTCCTGTCCCTGTGTCCACGCCACGGCTATCCCCGGCTTTTAAGGGTCCAGGCTTTTCCAAGGTATAATACATATTCTGTTCATGTTTAAATGTTGATTATGCTAAAATTGTATTTTGGGCATTCATTATAGGTCCATTGATACATGCCCTTATTTTGTTTGTTACTTTCATTATTTTTCTTTTGTAAATCTAGAATGCTCACTCTCGAGAAATGTCTATCAAACTCCTGAAGAAGCTATTATGAAGATGGCGAAACATGTAGAGTTGACATAATCGAGTGCTTTCTTGTGCTTTTACCTTTTTAAAAGTAATTTTTGTCATGTCTATTGTCCTCTATGTGTAATAAAATGTTATAAAGTCCCACTCTGCCCCTCCAATTTTATCTATGTCTACTCAGGGATGTGGTGCTCATAATACTTTCCATCTCTGGCACTATATCCAAAAAGTCTGCTTTTGTTATTTTATCCCAGGATTTGGCTGACTGACACATTTTTGCACCCACTGTTTTCATTGGTCAATACAGACATTAAAATTGTGTCTTTAATTCATTTAAAGGGGTATACATCATGTCAGAACCTAAAGTGTCAGAGGGGCTGGGAAGCTCCCAGGGTCAGGGCAGCACAAGAGTACAAGCAATATCCACTACGGTTGTAGTGCTACATTTGTGGGCTTATCTGGAATGTCCTCTGCTGCAGGCCCCAGCCAACTAGACCATGAGCCAATAAGTCAGCATGACATGGACTTGGCTGTCCCAGCTGTATGGGGCCAGGAGCAAGAGGCCCGCATAGAACTGTGCACAGTAAACAAGGTCCTAGGAAGCGGATGGAGTGAGAATCAAGTTCAATAGTGGGTAAGGGCTCTAGTACCAGAACAGGAAGCATACATTCTGGACACAAGGGCAGTACTCTGGGTTGTACTCGGGTGTTGTTGGAATGACAGGAGGCCATACCCACCTGTTTCTAGGGGGGAGAGATATGCCTAGCGAGTGATCACATTGCAGCCAAGGAAAGATTTCGTAGAGGGGTGTTCACAGGTCAGTCCAGAAAATGCAGAACCGGCTGACATGGATCCCCATGGAACCAGGGCCCCTCCTGCTTCCTTCTATGCTGACATTGAGAGTCTGGAGAAAAATGGCTCCGCTACTGTCAACCAAGGGTACAGGAAGCTTTGTTTCTTTTCAGGGCAAATACCAACCCCTAGGGAAGCTGGAGAAGAAACGTTTAAGATGTGGATGGATCATTAAATCACTCAGGTGGTAGAAGAGTAGAGTGTTCCAGAGGCTGTAAAGAGGCAACGGCTCAGTGAGAGTCTCAGAGGACCAGCAGTAGAAGTCAATCGTAGCCTGCGGATGGAAAAGAAAGACTATTTAGCTATGGATTACATTGAAGCCTTGTATACTGTTTTCAGGCGGATGGATAAGCTTCCTGACCTCCTATTCACATTTGAGCACACTCAATGAAAGGGTAAGAGGCTTTCTGAGTACCGTACCTTTCACAAGTGGACAGAATATTGCACCTCCCAAAGAAACGCATAGATGCTAAAGATGCCGACAAAGTTTGACTGGACCGAGTCCTGCAAGGGGTACATCTGAATCACCTAATTTTCTTGAAGCTGCTATTGAGCCCAAGCAGTCCCCACCTACCTAGAGCTGATGAGGGAAGTAAGAGAAGAAGAAGCTTTGCTAGAGGAGAAGAACCAAGAGCCGAAAGAGCAAGTTAACTCTGAGCTAAGAAGGAATAAAGAGTCTGCCTATGCAGTTTAGTTGGAACTCAGCCTTTCAAATGAAGATAGTGAGGCGGAGACAGACTGAGAGGAGTGTGTTAGTCCCATTAGCAAGAAGACTAATTGTGAGTCTAAGCATGCAACTGTTGGCTCAAGTTGCCCAAACTCAGAATCAAATGCAACAGGCCCTGTTGCGAGTGATAGAGACTCAAGAAAAGATGAAGGGGTCGATGCCCTTCAATGCTCGTCTGGAGCAAAGTGGTTCAGTGTGTTGGACTTGAAGAGTGGGTACTACCAGATACCAATGCACCCCGAATGATCGAGAATAGATGGCCTTCATTAGTCTGTTAGAATTCTTCGAGTTCGATCGAATGCCATGGGGATTATCAGAAGCCCAGCTACCTTTCAAAAATGTATGAAAAATATAGTGGGGGACATGAACCTGATAGAAGTGTTAGTGTACCTAGATGATATTATTGTATTTGGGAGGACACTAGAAGAACATGAGGCATGGCTAGAAAAGGTTTTCCAGAGACTTCATGCAGAAAGGCTGAAGATGCTATTGGAGAAGTGCCAGTTCTATCAAACTTCAGTTACTTACCTGGGACATGTGATCTCAGCTGAAGGGGTGGCATCCGACCCTCAGGCTCGGTTCACATATTTTGGATTCGCATGACATGTGACTTAAACTGGTGGCAACACAAGGGGGCGGTTCCACCATGTGATGTTGCCAGGTGGCCCTGCCCCTTACCTATTTATGAACTTTCACACGGCGAAGCAGGCAGACGGCAGAAGCCTTTGTCGCAGGCGGAGCTTTTCTTTTTTTGGATCCAGCGGTGGCAGCGGGTGTCATGATGGACGATGGATCTACATCCAGGCACATTGCTTTTTTATTCTTAATAAAGGCATTGTCAAAAACTGTGTCTGTGTTTTTATTTCTTTTTTTGGTGAATGAGTACCCCTACTCATTCACATGGGGGGGCGGGATCTTGGGGCCCCTTGTTAAAGGGGGCTTAAAGGGGGCTTCCAGATTCTTATAAACCCCCTGCCCGTGGACCCCCACAATCACAGTCCAGGGATGTGGGGAAGAGGCCCTTTTCCCCATTAACATGGGGACACGGTGCTTTGGGGTGGGGGTGGAGCCTGAAAGCACCACCCCATGTTGGGGACATGTGGCCTTGTTTTGTTTTAGTGGGGTGCTTGCTCCCCCCCCTTCCCGGCATGCCAGGTTGCATACTCAGATGAGGGTCTAGTATGGATTTTGGGGAAACTCCACATAATTTTTCTAACATTCAGCTGTCAGCGGGGAACCCCACTGACAGCTGATGAGTGATCCATTGTTAAAGATTCAGCGGCCAGCTTCTCATCCCTCTTGTTAACAACCAGTTAGTGTTAAAGATGCCAGTGGCCACCAGTCCAAAAATTTGCATCTGAACCGCATCTAAATTCACCGCTGAGAGGAAATTCACAGTGAAAATGGAGAGAAAATTCACACCAGACATCTGTGAACCTAGCTTAAGAAGCTGGAGACTGTCACCTCTTACTGTCATGGAGTTGAGATCCTTCTTGGGGTTCTGTTCCTACTACTGAAGATTTGTAGAGAATTTTGCAAAAATTGCCAGACCCCTCGATGTGTTATTGCAGAACCATGTGGGCGAAGACACAGATGGGCCAAACCAAGGAAACTCGACAAAGCGAGGGGCTAGGAGGTCGTGAGAATCTATCCAGAATCAAAGGACCTCTCAGTGTAATAAAACTTTTCATCACCTAAAAATGAGCCTCACAGAAGCTCCTGTTCTGACTCCTCCAAACCTTATGAGCTTTATGTCGATGGCAGCCAAGACGAGCTGGGGGGAATCTTGTATCAAGAATCAGAAAGGGAAGCGACATTCTATAGCCTATGGGAGTCAAAGCTTACCTCCTCTGGGAAGAGCTATCCTGTACACAAGTTGGAGTTCCTGGTTTAAAAATGGGCTGTAGTTGATACGTTGAGAGACTACTTGTATGAAGCTTTATTCGTGGCCAAGACAGACAATAACTCACTGACCTACTGGCTGACCACTGCCAAGCTGGATGCCACCAGGCATCCTTGGTTGGCCGCTCTGTCTGAGTTCCAATTCAGCCTGAAGTACTGGCCAGGAGTGGGAAGTCGAGATGCGGATACTCTATCCCAAAGACCCTATGTTGCCAATCCAGGGAGCTGGACCCAATTGACCTCTGAAGGAGTTCAAGCAGCGTGCCAAGGGGTAGAACATCGTCACAAGCAGGCATTTGGAGCTGAGACAATTGGAGCTGCCCCAGCTGGGGTGCCTAAATGCTATTGGGCACAATTCACTAAGCCATATGTTACCACATTTGAGTATGTGGTAACATATAGCACAACGTAAAAATAAACAAAAAACGGTGCAATTCACGAAGAAACTCTCATTATGAACTTGCATCTGTTATCTAGTCAAAGATACCACATGATATTTTGCGGTAAGTTATCGCACGCATCTCGCATGAACGTCACATCCTGGCGGGAGTCAGGAAAAAAAATGTATTTTGGTGCTATTGCAGGGAATCCAATTAGAACTTTGGTGAGGAGACAGGAAAAAGAGGATTGGGAAATTCCTACAATCTCACCTGCGACCATCTGGTATGATGCATTTCCAAAAAAATGTAAGGCTGACAGCAACTTGGTCATGGTTGGTATGGCATGACTTCTCTATGTAGAGGGCTCAAGGTACCCAATCAGTTGGATATAGAGCTCCATTATCAGTTGCTTGGATAACCTGAACTTCTACAGGGTCTCAGCTTCAGAGAATTGGTCGAGAAGTGTGCGCTCCTTGAAGATTCTTTACTCCAAAATGACCACTTAACATCTCCTCCTACTCTTCTTCTCTATTGCCTTAAATTCCAGGAGACTGGATGCAAAGGGCTCAATTTAAACAGATATCCTCTGACAGCCTCTAGATAACTCTCCTCACTCCTCCTTCACCAACCAATCACTGGGTGGAGGGTCGGACATTGCTATGGTAACCGCATAGTTATCGCAAGCTCGGAGCAGTACTTAATTACTGCATGCATTTATTTAAAAATCTGAAGTCGGCCTATAAAAGAGCCAAAGAAACTTCTGCTGCTTGAGAGCAAAGAAACAAGAACTTCAACCTCAAAGTGAAGATGCAAGACTTGCAGCTGGGAGATTGAATGCTGTTGAAAAATTTGGGTGCCAGGGAAACCCATGCTAGTTGACCGATGTTGATCCCAGCCTTACATCGTTTGTAGACAGCTGCCTAGGCTACCAGTGTATCAAATTTTCCCCTGAGGGAAAGACTGGCCCACTTAAAACATGGCATTGAAATCATCTGTTGCGAAATTTCTGAAATCAACCAAGTGCGACCTTAAAACGGTAGTATACTCAATTTTTTTGCTTTACCTACAGGTATGCCTATAATAAGGCTTACCTGTAGGTACAATTAATATATCCTAAACCTGCACATTCTTTAAGCGGAATTCCACCCAAAAGTGGAACTTTCACTTTAAGTACTCCTAACCCCGACATGCCACATTTGGCATGTCAATTTTCGGAAGGGGGGGGGGGGTAACTCGTTTTGACAGTTCTCCTCTCCCTCTCCCTCCCAGCAATCTGCTGGGACACGTCCAGATGGAGGAAAATTTCAGGAACATCCTCGAGCCCCCCCCGATGCAGTGAGAGACACCCCCACTAAATGTCCAAAAGAACCGGAACCTTTCTGCAACACTTCAGTTGACCAGAGTTAACCTGGGAAACCGAGACTTCAGATGCTGCGACCTCGAGACTTAGGCGGGACATCCGACCCACCCAAAAGACTGACTTATAACACACTTGAAGAAAGTTCTGATAAACTCATACAAACTGCTCAACTTTCAAGCCAAGTGCCAGACCTTCCCGCCATACCTTTAATGGAGGATGACCCTGAACCACCCTCTGACACTACTAGGTGGGCCACCAACATTTTACTGGCCTTTCACCAGAATGACTTAACCTTATCTGATGATTTGTACAACTTGTTGAAAAATCCTTCTTTAAGTCATTTATTTATTAATGCATGTTTTGGTTGAAAAAGACTGCTTGCATCACATTTTTGAGTCAAGAAGCAAAGGACAGTGGGGCTTGTAGTCCTGTGTTCAGCCATAACTGGACTCCTGAGCCTCTCTCAGACTACATCTCAGAGCAAGCTTCTAAATAGGAAAGGGATTATGGGAAAGGATATTTAAAGAAATATTTTCAGCAGGCCCTCTCTCTTCTCCCTAGAATCCATCAGTGAACATCAGAGCTGCCCTCCGGCTGCTAGGACTGCAGTCTACCAGGATAATGTGAGCCCTTGCTGTTTCTGCCTGAGAGGGTCTGCATCGCTATGCGACATCAGAGGATCATCTGTCCCTCCTGCTGGTGATCGGTGGACCGCACTGTGGGAGTTAACCCAGACAGCTGAGTTAACATCCAGCTGACCTACCACATCCAGGGCAAGGTTATTTCTTTAGCAAAATTCCTGGAGCTTTAAAGCTGAAATGCTATGCTTGCAGAAGTTTCCCCCTTCACACTGCAAGGGTAACTGCTTGTTTTGCTTAGGAAATGATAAAGTAAATTCCTTGCTTGCCCGGCAGTCAGTGCTCTGCTCCACTGTCCGAGGTTGTTTGCAATCTCATGTACTATATCAGACTGCTGGTCCTGCATTGTATGGGATGACTCCAGAAAGCTAGGATGAGTCAAGCAGCATAGAGAAGCGGCTTTAAGGGCAGCTGGGCATAACTCTGGATCGAGAAAGAACTTAGGTAAGGGTTTAAGGAGGGAGGGGAAGGGCATAGTGGGACATTTCTTACCTTAATGCAGGGGACGTATTACCATTCAAGATTTCTGGACTTTAGAACCACTAAGGCCCCTTTCTCACTTGTGCGACCTAAAAGTTGTGCGATTTTAACTGGACATGAAGCAATACCTGTGTATTCTTGAGGTCTCTGGACCTAAAGAAGCATCAAAGTCGGACCAAAGTAGTGCAGGGACTACTTTAAAGTTGTATCTTGAAGTCGCACAGATATGAACGGTACTCCTTGGAAATCATGGAGTACGACTTGTCATGCAACTTTGCAGTCCCAAGACGCACGAGTGTGAAAGGGGCCTTAATCCATTGAAATGCAGAGGGGGACCGATGCTTTACCTGTCTGTCAGCTGTCTGTTCCAGACTGCGGTGGGGGGCAGTAGTATGGTGCGCAATCGTGAACATGGACTTCATTCATGTCACCGTACAGCAGAGCGATGCACTGCTATACAGTGACACGCGATCCTATACAATGTGCTGCAAAAAAAATGCAATCGTTTTCTGTGTGTCCTTGCAGTGACCAGCAATATACAATGCAGTAAAAAGCTGGTCACTGCACATGCCACATAGTGTGAATTCACAAGGACAATTTCAGAATTTTCTCATAGCTTCCTAAATATACAACGTTTAGTGATTCCCACCCACCAGTGCTTATTTACCTACTCTGACAGTAAAAATCTAGTGCTGGGCTTCCCTATCCAATATTCCATATACTAGAATAGGACAATGCTCTTGTTATACAGGTATGTCCCATTTAAGTTGATGCCAGGCGTGGGCATTTGGTGGCAAGTAGGCATGTGACTTTTTCTGTTAACTTGTTAAACCTTATATGAGATTGAAGCATTGGGTTTAGATCTTATTAAGAATGAATTATGGAAATGTTAGGCATGTGTACATGAGCGTGCTGGGCAATTAAAAGAAGATAACTATCTCAAACTGCTTATGCATATATACAGTGGCAGTACGGTAGCATTCCTTACTAATACGTATTAATCTCCCCCTTTTGTATGTATGCTGTTTTATGTAATTTTCTGCTTTATTGTCCCTTTTTGCAGTATTACACCAAGTTGTTTTCTTCTGAATCCTTCTTACTTCCTCTTTCTTTTAGGCACTGATCCATCCTGTCTTGTTCTATCAAACGTTTTACGTCACAGCCTTCTCTGTGTCCTATCAGCAATGGCTGATCTCAGCCCTGCCCCATCTCTGGTGAAAGGTAACAGGTTCTAGAGAGCCTGTCATCGTTATACACTTTGGTCCTGTATCTGCTCACGCTGATCAAACAGCAATCTTTTCTTCTTTGCTGAGGATCGCTCTATTGTATTATTTTAGTGAAAAATAAATGCAGAACACAAACCTTCACAGTAAATTCTCAGACTAGAAAGCCTCCTTAGATGTACGCAGAACTTAACGCACTGACATCAATTTATAAAGCTGTTTTTTTTTTTTTCTGTTTTTTTTGTTTACACTGCACCTTATCTATCTCTTACCTCTTAAAACCATACGTATTACAATCTGACCATACCATGTTTGTACAATCAAGCATAAATTCACTACACACATTACAATCTGGCTGTGAAATCTCAATGTGGATGGGGAAATCCTCCCCGTTGAGCTACTGTATTCTGACAGTGAGGAGAGTTCCCTGCCGTCAGAATACACTCATCAGCATTGCTGGCTATAGCCTTCAGCGCTGAACTAGTAGGGAAAAACAGACAGGGTAGTCTTACAGAAGTTGATCTGTACAATCTCCCGTCCTTTACATGGATTGAAATTGAGCTGGTTCCCGCTGAACCAGACAATTTTAATCCATATACAGTAAATCCCCCTCCATTGCGGGGGTTACGTTCCGGACCCAGCCGCGAAAAGTGAAATTCCGCGAAATAGAAAAACCCTATTAAAATGCATTGTAGGCATGTTTTTTTAACTGTCACTGTACGTGTAGAAGCATTTTAAGGTCTTTAAACACACTTTTAAAACAATAGAAACTCATTTAAGCACATAAAAGATACTGAGAGGCATAGCAAGAGCTATGGAAAACACAAAAATATTTCATTTTTAATGATTTATATAGTAAAATAACATTACAAAAAAAAAACGCAATATACCGGGACCGCAAAAACTGAACCGCGATGGAGCGGGGGTTTACTGTATGCCCAGCATAAATCTAAAGTTGATTATACAAAATGTGTATAGTTATCGCTAGTCATACACTAATAGATTTTTTCCATCCAGCCTGTAGGATAAATCTAACTCATCCACTATACAGCGAAATGACAAATCTGGAGTGCCCGCTACTGTATTTTGACAGCCAGTGCAGATGGTTGTCAGAATACCAAATAAAGCACCTGCATCTGATTGCATGTAGACGCTGTTTGGCTGTGATTTTTTTCCACCTTGCTCCTTCAATTTTTCAATTGAAATATGACAGGTGGGATAGTGCCAACAGGCACAAGAAATCTGGCAAAATTTGCTTAGTGTATGGCCAGCTTTTGATTTATTGCAGAATAGCAAATAATGTAAAAGGTACTGTATAGTTACAGTGGTGATCGAAAGTTTGGGCACCCCAGGTAAAAATTTGTATTAATGTGCATAAAGAAGCCAAGGAAAGATGGAAAAATCTCCAAAAGGCATCAAATTACAGATTAGACATTCTTATAATATGTCAGCAAAAGTTAGATTTTATTTCCATCATTGACACTTTCAAAATTACAGAAAACAAAAAAATGGCATCTGCAAACGTTTGGGCACCCTGCAGAATATATAGCATGCACTGCCCCCTTTGTAAGGCTGAGACGTGCCAGTGTCATGGATTGTTCTCAATCATCATCTAGGAAGACCAGGTGATGTCAATCTCAAAGGTTTTAAATGCCCAGACTCATCTGACCTTGCCCCAACAATCAGCACCATAGGATCTTCTAAACAATTGTCTAGAAAACTGAAAAAAGTTGACGCTCACAAAGCTGGAGAAGGCTATAAGAAGATAGCAAAGCATTTTCAGATGTCAATATCCTCTGTAATTAAGAAATGGCAGTCATCAGGAACAGTGGAAGTTAAAGCAAGATCTGGAAGACCAAGAAAAATATCAGACAGAACAACGCAGGATTGTGAGAAAAACAATTCAAAACCCACGTTTGACTGCACGATCCCTCCTATAGATCTGGCAGAGACTGGAGTTGTGGTACACTATTCCACTATAAAGAGGTACAAATATGGTCTTCATGGAAGAGTCATCAGAAGAAAACCTCTTCTACGTCCTCACCACAAAAATCAGCGTTTGAACTTTGCAAATGAACATATAGACAATAGAGATGTCGCGAACTTCCGCAAATGTTCGCGAACGGGCGAACCGGGCGAACCTCCATAGACTTCAATAGGCAGGCAAATTTTAAAACCCAGAGGGACTCTTTCTGGCCTCAATAGTGATGGAAAAGTTGTTTCAAGGGGACTAACACCTAGACTGTGGCATGCCGGAGGGGGATCCATGGCAAAACTCCCATGGAAAATTACGTAGTTGACGCAGAGTCGGGTTTTAATCCATAAAGGGCATAAATCACCTAACATTCCTAAATTGTTTGGAATAACGTGCTTTAAAACATCCAGTGTGTGTATACGATCAGGTATGATGTTGTATCGATCAGGTAGTGTAAGGGTTGCGCCCTCTTCACAGTGACAGACCAAACTCTGACAGACCAAACTCCCCATTTAACAGTCAGTCAGTCCATTTGCACAACCGCAAACTCCCCATTTGCACAAGGTTGGATACAAGGATGGTAGATTAGTGGTACTATGCGTGCAAGGTGCTGTGCCACCCTATATGAGTGTTGGGCAGTGGGTACAGTACAGTCTGTGGACCTGACACTCACTGGCAGGCAACTGCAATTATATGACAGTGGAAAAAATACATTATTTTTTTATCTGCAAGGTGCTGTGCCACCGTATATGAGTGGTGGGCAGTGGGCACAATACAGTCTGTGGGCCTGACACTCACTGGCAGGCAACTGTAATTATATGACAGAGAAAAAAATAAATTATTTTTTTAACTGCAAGGTACTGTGCCAGCCAATATGAGTGGTGTGCACACAGTACAGTCTGTGGCTCTGTGGCCTCTCACACGGCGGGCAGGCAACTGCAAACTATATATATATATATATATATATATATATATATATATATACAAAAAAAAAAAAAAGCAGACTGATGTACCAGCCCTAAAAAGGGCTTTTTGGGGTGCTGTCAAGACGCTGCCCTTACAGCAGGAGTGGACACAGAACACTGGCCTAGCTAACAATTTCCCTATTAATTCAGCAGCAGCAGCAATCTCCCTGCTCTAACTAACACTGCAGCTTCAGAATAATTCTAAGATTGATGCTGTCCTTGCTTTTTTATAGCAGGTGGGAGGGTCTGGGAGGGAGGGTATGCTGATTGGCTGGAATGTGTCTGCTGACTGTGAGGTACAGGGTCAAAGTTTGCTCAATGATGATGTATAAGGGGCGTACCGAACATCACATATGTTCGCCCGCCGCGGCGAATGCAAACAAGCGATGTTCGCCGGCGAATAGTTCAGGACATCTCTAATAGACAAGCCTGATGCATTTTGGAAACAAGTTCTTTGGACCGATGAGGTTAAAATCAAACTTTTTGGCCGGAATGAGCAAAGGTACGTTTGGAGAAGAAGGGGCACCGAATTTAATGAAAAGAACCTCTGTCCAACTGTTAAGCATGGGGGTGGATGAATCATGCTTTGGGGTTGTATTGCAGCCAGTGGCACAGGGAACATCTCACGAGTAGAAGAAAAAATGGATTCAATAAAATTTCAGCAAATTTTGGATGGTAACTTGATGCTATCTGTGAAAAAGCTGAAGTTAACCACTTAAGCCCCGGACGATTTGGCTGCTCAAAGACCAGGGCCTATTTTGCGATTCGGCACTGCGTGATTTTAACGGACAATTGTGCGGTCGTGCGACGCTGTACCCAAATGAAATTGACGTCCTTTTTTTCCCACAAACAGAGCTTTCTTTTGGTGGTATTTGATCACCTGTGCGATTTTTACTTTTTGCGCTATAAACAAAAAAAGAGCGACAATTTTGAAAAAATAACAATATTTTTCACATTTATTTATATGAAATTCCCCAAAAAAATGTAAAAATCTAAATTTGTTTTCTGCTACATATTTTTGGTGAAGAAAATCGCAATAAGCGTATTTTGATTGGTTTGCGCAAAGCTATTGCGTTTACTAATTACGGGAAAGATTTATGTCATTTTTATTGTTTTTTTTTTTTAACTAGTAATGGCGGCGATCTGCAATTTTTTTTGCGGGACTTCGACATTGCGGCGGACAGATCGGACCCCTGACTGACATTTTTGACACTTTTGGGGGTACCAGTGACATACAGTAATCAGTGCTATACATATGCACTGTTATTGTAAAAATGACACTGGCAGGGAAGGGGTTACCTTTATTGGTAAACAGTGGGTTAAATGTATCCCTAGGGGCGTGATTCTAACTGTGGGGGGTGTGGCTTGTGATGTAACCACAGAGACATACGATCCTACATAGCAGGATCGTATAGTCTCTGCGGTTACACCAGGGAGAATGACAGATGGCTGTGTTTACATCAGCCGTCTGCCTTTCTCCCCCTCCAGCGAGAGATCGCGATTGGCCGGCGGACATCGGAGCCGCCAGTCACTCGCGCGGGGATGTTAGTGAACGAGCGGGGGTGGGAGCACGCCTCCGGTGGAGCGCGCTCACCCCCTAGAGGCTCGTGGGCGAGCGACGTACCCCTACATCACTTTGCCCAGGAGGGGCTGACCGCCACAGTAAATATACTGAAGGCAGTCGGCAAGTGGTTAAAGAGAGGATGGCTTCTACAAATGGATAATGATCCTAAACACACCTCAAAATCCACGGGGGATTACATCAAGAGGAGTAAACTGAAGGTTTTGCCATGGCCTTCACAATCTCCTAACCTCAACATAATTGAAAATCTATGGATAAACCTTAAAAGAGTAGTACGTGACAGACAGCCCAGAAATCTCAAAGAACTGGAAGACTTTTGTAAGGAAGAATGGGCAAAGATACATCAAACAAGAAAAAAAAGCATTTACAAGCTGTGATACTTGCCAAAGGGGGCAGTACAAGATATTAACTCTGCAGGGTGCCCAATCTTTTGCAGACGCCATTGTTTTGTTTTCTGTAATAATGGAAATAAAATCAAACTTTTGTGGACATATTATAAGAATGTCTAATCTGTAATTTGATGCCTTTTGGAGATTTTTCCATCTTTCCTTGGCTTCTTTATGCACATTAAT
Organism: Pelophylax lessonae; assembly: GCF_965119305.1. Lineage (NCBI taxonomy): Eukaryota > Metazoa > Chordata > Amphibia > Anura > Ranidae > Pelophylax > Pelophylax lessonae. The sequence goes on from NC_138769.1 coordinate 240,885,180, forward strand.
ACAAATTTTTACCTGGGGTGCCCAAACTTTCGATCACCACTGTAAGTTTGTACCCCCAAAGGAGGCTGCTTGGTAATTATGGGTTCTCTGTTCATCGCCTGAACTCCAAGAACAACCTCAGCCACTCTGACACACCTGATTGAATGAAATCCACTGCAAGCAGGTATAAGGACACAATGTAGATACCTTTACCTTGGCTGTGGATTACTACCAGAAAGTAAACACAGGACCGTTTACTGGTAGATGAACTTGATATACAGTATTGATACATGTTAGAAAAAAAGGCGGGTGGAACATAAATGTATACACGGCAGGTAAATTCGGACACAGTCTGCTAGACAGAGTGATAGATATGTCAAAGTAATTTAAACCAGGTTCTATACCACTAAACTGGAATCAAAATGTGAATCAGCAAAAACAGTGCATATAAATGCTAACTTCAGAGGGAATAAGGAAACGCTAACTGGCTTAGGGTGCACTCTAAAAAATTGATTAAACCTGGTGCAGTGTCTCTTGAGAGGTACCTCTAAACTAAGCAATGAGTAAGGATCGCTGTGCGGCAATCTTCAGCTGGCTAACGTTGGGGCCCAATGGTACCATTGGCACAAATGGGAACAGTCAGTAACGCTCCTGCGTTTTACGTATGATGTGGATTTTCAGCTGTAGAAATATTCCACTTCAGTAGTCATGTAGAGAAACGCTGAGACACCAATCCCAACTCTCAATGACTCATCATGTGTGGATGATCTCAATTCAGCAAGTAAATACACACACTCAATAAGATGTTTCCTAGAGTGACTTATGTATATAGTAACACAGTGATGATAGGCTGAAGAGACAGGTTGGGTAGAGATGGTAGATGACAGACACTTGAAAGGAAATGTTCTTGAAAGTAAGATAGTAGCAGATGGGATGCAGATAGGTTTAGCAATCATGTATGGTAGCAGATGACAGAGTAGCAGGTGGACATACAAGAGAGATCAACCCAGTGCAAGAACAGGTGGTAGTAGGCTCAAGAGCTAGCAATCTTAGATAATGCAGATGTAGTAATAGTCCTTAGTATGCAGAGCTAGATAGTGTAAGCTTTAGTATAAAGGTTATAGAGGTTTCCCCTGTGGGGTACTTATCACTAATAGCAATGTAGCAGAGGAGAGGTTCGGCAAGAGCGGATGATCCGGTAGCGGGATACAGGGATCAGCGCAGCGTGGTTCCGACAGCGAGGTATGCTTGCAAGCATGAGAGCTTCAAGACAGGTTAGCATCAAGGCACAAAGCAGTTTGAACGAACACATGTGAGTGAGAGCCGGCGATCTAAATAGCCATCCAGTCCGGCGCTCAGTGATGACAGCATCAGTCTTAAAGGTGTATGCGCACCTTACCAAAAGAGAATGGTGGGGCGCATACACTTATGAAAGAGTAATTAGGGTACCCAAAGGTACCAGAACATTACAGTACCCCCCCCCTTAAGGCCGGCTCCTGAAGGCCTCTGGAGCTGGTTTGTCTGGGTACTTCGTATGAAAATTGCGGATTAATCTAGAGGCATGTATGTCAGAGGTGTTTAGCCAGGTGTCGTCTTGGGGCCCATAGTTCTTCCATCGAACCAAGTACTGAAGTCTTCCTCTGTGGATACGAGAATCCAGAATCTCTTTTATCTCATATTCTTCTCCACCTTCAACTTGTACAGGAGGAGGAGGTGGGATAGTAGGCCTTATTCCTTGGTCAGGAACATGGGGCTTCAGTAGCGACACATGGAAAATGGGATGTATTTTGAGGTCTATTGGCAATGTAAGCTGTACTGCAGCTTTTCCAATAAGTTTCTTGATTGGGAAAGGTCCCAAGAACAGAGGTCCAAGCTTTTTGCTAGGGATTTTCAGTCTTAAATTTTTTGTTGAGAGCCAAACGAGGTCCCCGAAAGCGTACTGAGGAGAAGGTCTTCTGCGAAGATCATAGTACTTCTTTTGTTGACTATGAGCGTGTGCAATGGTAGTATTAAGCAAACCCAAAGAGTCCTTTATTTGGGTAAGATAGTCTGAAGCTACTGGGTTATTTGAAGGAAGGATGCGTGGTGGAAGAATAGAGGGATGAAACCCATAGTTCAAGTAGAACGGACTCTGCTTGGTCGTACTGTGGGTTGCGTTGTTGTAGGCAAATTCTGCCAGAGGGAGAAGATCCACCCAATCATCCTGTTGGTAAGAAGTGTAACAACGTAAATATTGCTCGATGCATTGGTTGACTCTTTCAGTCTGTCCGTTGGTCTGCGGATGGTAAGGAGAAGTGAGCTTCCGCTCGATCCGTAGTATGTGACATAGTTCTTGCCAGAACTTGGAAATAAATTGTGATCCACGGTCAGACAGAAGAGTTTTTGGGATACCATGTAACTTAAAGACATGTTTCATCAGGAGTTCTGCCGTTTGTTTGGTCGAAGGTAGTCTGCGAATAGCAATGAAATGTGCCATTTTTGAATTGAGGCAATTCCACTATAAAGTCCAAGGACACAACTTCCCATGGAGTTTGGGGTATTGGTAGACTGCATAGTAGACCGGGTGGTCTCGTAGTGTCAATTTTGGACCTGGCACAGACATTGCATGAAGAGACAAATTTTTGTATAGATGTTTTCATGTCAGGCCACCAGAATTGCCTGGTAATCAGATTAAGAGTCTTTGTCATACCCATATGTCCTGCCATAGGCACATCATGCGATAATTCCAAGATCTTGGTGCGTATGGTAGGTGGTATGTAAAGTTTGTCGTTGTAGTAGAGGAAGCCTTCTGCATCAGTATTTAGTTGTGGTGGGGGTGAATCCAAACTTATACCATGCAAAACCTCTTCCTTCAAGGAACGGACAACTCCAATAATGCGTTTGTGAGGTATTATAGGAACGGAAGGGATTTCGAAGTAGTTTTCTTCAGTTAGTCGTGATAGTGCATCCGCCTTTTTGTTCTTATCTGCAGGTGTGTAGGTCACTAGGAAGTTAAACCTTAGAAAGAATAGTGACCATCGTACCTGTCGGTGCGAGAGAGTTTTGTTAGTCTGAAGATATTGGAGATTTTTATGGTCCGTGTATATAAGTATTGGTAATTGGGTGCCTTCGAGTAGATGTCGCCAATTCTCCAGAGCCAATTTTATAGCAAGCAGTTCCTTTTCACCCACGGGGTAATTTATCTCTGGACTGCTTAGGGATTTAGAAAAAAAGGCGACTGGATGAAGTGGTGAAGTGTGAGTTGGTCGTTGGGAGAGTATTGCTCCTACTGCCATGTTTGACGCATCTACTTCCAGAATGTATTGGAGGGATGGGTCTGGATGGCGTAGTATGGGAGCAGAAGTAAACCTTGTCTTTAACAGGTGAAAAGCTTTATTTGCTTCATCTGACCATTTGAATGGTTTTTTAATGCTAGTGAGCTGTGTGAGGGGTCTCACAATGGCAGAGAAGTTTCTGATGAACTTCCTGTAGAAATTCGAAAATCCAAGGAATCGCTGTAGCGCCTTGCGTGTGGTTGGTGTAGGCCAATCCTGAATGCAGGATATCTTACTCATGTCCATCTCGATTCCTGTTTTGGATATGATGTAGCCTAGAAACAGTACCTCTTCTTTATGAAACAAGCATTTTTTCAGTTTCACATAAAGGTTGTGTGCAAGCAATCTCGATAATACTAGTCTTACATGTCTTATGTGTTCAGACAGGGATCGTGAATATATAAGTATATCGTCCAGATATACCACAACACAGACATCTAGTAAGTCTCTGAAAATATCGTTTATAAATCGTTGAAAAACTGCAGGGGCGTTGCATAGCCCGAATGGCATTACAAGATATTTGAACAATCCGTATCTGGTTCTGAATGCAGTCTTCCACTCGTGTCCATCACGAATTCGAATGAGATTGTATGCTCCTTTCAGGTCCAATTTTGAAAAATGGGTAGCTCCACGCACCTGCTCAATGAGCTCAGGGATAAGCGGTAGAGGATAGCGATCTTTTATTGTAATAGCATTCAATTGCCTATAGTCGATGATAGGCCTGAGACTTGAGTCCTTATTGCGGACAAAAAAAGAGTCCTGCTGCTGTGGAAGAAGTGGAAGGTCTAATAAAACCTTTTTCCAAATTCTCATCCAAATAGTCTTTGAGATGGGAAAGTTCATCCTGTGAAAGAGGATAAACATGACCGAACGGCAATTTGCTATTTGGGAGTAGATCAATGCTACAATCATAGTCTCGATGGGGAGGTAGTGCTTGAGCATTTTTCTCAAGAAAAATCTCAGAGAGATCCTGATAACATAGTGGTGCAATCTCATCTGTCACCACAGACAGGATCTTCCCGAAAGACGGGAGGTTACACGTACCCTCGCAATAGCAAGAGAGGAAGGTCAGGGTCCGTTCCTTCCAATCTATGGTTGGTTGATGTGTGTGCAACCAGGGAAGTCCCAAAACAATGGGAAAGTGGGGTGAAGGTATTAGATCGAAGGTAGTGGTCTCCATATGAGACCCGTTAGTAGTGACTAGGAGTGCCTGTGTCTGATCAGTGATCGGACCAGAGGATAAAGGAACACCGTTAATAAGACTCACTGAGACAGGTTTAAGTTTAGAAATAATAGGAACTTTATTTAAAGCAGCAAAACGTATGTCAATATAATTTCCACAAGATCCTGTGTCAATCATGGCCTTAGTAGTAATCCTGTTCTGGTCCCACTGTAATGTTAAGCAAACAGAAAGGTAAGGGTTAGTGATTGAAGTTGTCAATCCCCCTAGGAGGACATGTGAACACTCACCCTTCTTTTTGTAGACTAGGGGACAGACGTTTATCTTGTGATCCGGGGATGCACAGTACAAGCAGAGATTACCAGATCGTCTTCTGGCTCTTTCCATAGTTGATAGAGGTGGGCGTATAGTTCCTACCTCCATAGGAACGGGGTCAACGGCCGAAATCCGAGAAGAACTGGATATTGGCATTCCCATTTTCTCAGCCTTTCTTTCTCGTAGTCTTCTATCTATGGTGATACTGAGTTGTATCAATGCATCCAGGGTTTTTGGCAGATCCGCTCGGGCGAGCTCGTCTTTAACGGCCTCTGATAGGCCAAGCCTAAATTGGGATTTCAGAGATGCATCATTCCATTCTGAATCAAGGGTCCATCTCTTGAATTCTGCAACAAAGTCTTCTACAGGTCTCCCACCTTGTTTCAAGGATCTTAATTGAAGATCGGCAGTACTCTGCCTATTGGGATCATCATATAGGCTAGTGAGTTCTGCTAGGAACAAGGCATAGGAGTTGAGAAGCTGGTCGCTTTTCTCAAAAAGAGAGTCTGCCCAGGCCCGAAGATCGCCTGTTAGGTAAGAAATAATAGTACAAACCTTAATGTGATCAGTAAGGTAGGTACGGGGTTTTAGCAAGAAAAGTAACTCACATGCGTTTTTAAATTCGCAAAATTTTTTGCGATCGCCTGTAAATACCAAAGGAGGATTTATTTTGGGTTCAGGGGACTGAGCAGTGGTAAGTTGTGTCAGTCTAATTACCTGCTGCGACAGAGCCTGATTGTCTTCTTTTAATTCAGCAAGTGCGTGTATTAACGCAGGTACTTGCTGTTTTAATTGTGTCATCTGAGTGGTTATTTCTGCTGAATCCATTTGTGGTTCGTTCAATCTGTAACGCTCCTGCGTTTTACGTATGATGTGGATTTTCAGCTGCAGAAATATTCCACTTCAGTAGTCATGTAGAGAAACGCTGAGACACCAATCCCAACTCTCAATGACTCATCATGTGTGGATGATCTCAATTCAGCAAGTAAATACACACACTCAATAAGATGTTTCCTAGAGTAACTTATGTATATAGTAACACAGTGATGATAGGCTGAAGAGACAGGTTGGGTAGAGATGGTAGATGACAGACACTTGAAAGGAAATGTTCTTGAAAGTAAGATAGTAGCAGATGGGATGCAGATAGGTTTAGCAATCATGTATGGTAGCAGATGACAGAGTAGCAGGTGGACATACAAGAGAGATCAACCCAGTGCAAGAACAGGTGGTAGTAGGCTCAAGAGCTAGCAATCTTAGATAATGCAGATGTAGTAATAGTCCTTAGTATGCAGAGCTAGATAGTGTAAGCTTTAGTATAAAGGTTATAGAGGTTTCCCCTGTGGGGTACTTATCACTAATAGCAATGTAGCAGAGGAGAGGTTCGGCAAGAGCGGATGATCCGGTAGCGGGATTCAGGGATCAGCGCAGCGTGGTTCCGACAGCGAGGTATGCTTGCAAGCATGAGAGCTTCAAGACAGGTTAGCATCAAGGCACAAAGCAGTTTGAACGAACACATGTGAGTGAGAGCCGGCGATCTAAATAGCCATCCAGTCCGGCGCTCAGTGATGACAGCATCAGTCTTAAAGGTGTATGCGCACCTTACCAAAAGAGAATGGTGGGGCGCATACACTTATGAAAGAGTAATTAGGGTACCCAAAGGTACCAGAACATTGCACAGTCACAATAAGTCCTTCAGGTACTATTAGAGTTACAAAACAGCTGTGTAGCCAGTTCCTAGGGGCACAGCCTCCAGTGGCAACAGGTCATGGCCGCAAGGACCTCTGACCAGACCCAGCACCACAGCAGCCATGGTCCCTCAGGTTACATATACGATCACTCTGGGTTGCCTGTAACGACTCAGGTCTTTAGCATAGCATGGGCAGGATCCTGGTTAGGGCACAGCAAAGGTGCTTTTTAGTGGCTTAATCCCTCTATGGCCAGTAGAATTTTGCCCTGCAATCTTTTCAGTTCTCCTCCTTTTCCCCCTGGGCTCTGTAGGTGCTGCAGTTCAAGCCCCAATTACTCTGTATTGTACAACGCTCTAAGGGGGACTGCATGTCCCAAGATCCCAATCTATTGTAATTGGCCCTCCGATGCTCATCAGCGGAGAAGCTGGCGCGTGTGTCAGACGGCTCCGATTGCCACCTAACACTCTCGATCTCTCCTCGCTGACAGAGAAGGACGGAAGACTGATGTAAACACAGCCATCCGTCCTTCTGCCTGCAATGATCATAGAGACCATGCGATCCTGCTATATAGGATCGCATGTCTCTGTGTCTCTGTGATCATTTCACAAGCCCAACCCCCCACAGTAAGAATCACTCCCCTAGGCTTACATTTAACCCCTTGATCACCAACAGGGTTAACCCCTTCCCTGCCAGTGTCATTATTACAGGAACAGTGCACATTTTAAGCACTAGTTACTGTAGTAATGTCACTGGTACCCCCAAAAGTGTAAAAAATGTCAATTAGGGGTCCGATCTGTCGCAGATTGCCGCCATTACTAGTAAAAAAAAAAATAAAAAAACAATAAAAATGACTTAAATCTTTCCCGTAGTTAGTAAACGCGATAACTTTCGCGAAAACCAATCAAAATACGCTTATTGCGATTTTTTTAACCAAAATTATGTAGCAGAAAAGAAATTGGCCTAAAATGTTAAAAAATTTAGATTTTTTAAATTTTTTTTGGGGAATGTTATATAGCAGAATGTGAAAAATATTGTTTTTTTTTTTCAAAATTGTCACTCTTTTTTTGTTTATAACGCAAAAAATAAAAATCACACAGGTGATCAAATACCACCAAAAGAAAGCTCTATTTGTGGGAAAAAAAGGACGTCAATTTTATTTGGGTACAGCGTCGCACGACTGCGCAATTGTCCGTTAAAGTATTGCAGTGCCGAATCGCAAAATAGGGCCTGGTCATTAAGGGGGAAAATCCTTCCGGTTTTGAAAGTGGTTAAGGGTAGAGGAGAAAGAGAGTAATGAAGAAGAATTTGAATAACTTGAATAGGTATGGGTTCCTCCTTCAGAAATTTCAATAGGACCAAAACACATGTATAACGCTCTGGCAAAAGCAAAAAAAAAAAAAGCCACTGGCAAAGATACAGTCAAATATGTTGTATAATCAAACATAAAAGCATAACTTTTGTTGTGCTAATAGTTATGTTCACCAATTACGTGCAAAGGTCTCAGTCAGCCATCTCTGGGGATTTTAGGGTTTATGCCCTTGATGATGTAAGCAGTGTTAATTTCGTCAACGAAAACGTTTTCGTCACCGTTTTTTTTGTCAACGTTTTCGTCAACGCCATTTTTCAAGTAATGAAAACGAAACGCAAAGTATAGCACGTTTTCGTCAAATGACGAAAATCAAATCTGTTTTCGTTAACGAATGAAAACTAAACGAGAATGTGAGGCAGGAACGTTTACCCAACTTCTGGTTTTCACAAGGCTCGGCCTGCTTCCGCTACCAGCAAGCGACTCATTGGCGTCTGGCGTGGCGTGCCCCGTGACGTCCGACGTGATGACTACAAGAAGAGAGTGGAGACCAGTCACCAGAGCACTGCAGCACTACAGCCAGGCCTCCGGAGTCCCGACTCACATCACACGACAGATGACCACCCAGGCAGTGGCACCCACCACATCCAGAGAAGAGCACCCACTGAGTGAGTTACAACAGCCAGCCATTACTGCCTCCCCTCAGACCACTGGCATCCGCAATCCAGCACTGTGTGTGTGTGCATAGGCCGCTGAGGCCGGCCCATCTTGTTCAGAGTCAGACCACCCTTAAACCATCCAGCACTCTGAGCAGCACTGTGCTGTGTGCACTGCAGGCAGCAGCATTACAGACCTCCTCTCTGACATGACCACCACAGGCATCTGGCACTGTGCAATGCATACAGGTCATCCCTTAAACCTGAGACTACCATCCATCCAGCACTGTCCATGTCCAGCAGCATTACAGGCCTCCTCTGACCACCGCAGGCATCCAGGGCACTGTGCATTACAGGCCATCCCTTAGACCTGAAACCACCATCCAGCACTGTGCATTACAGGCCATCCCTTAGACCTGAGACCACCATCCAGCACTTTTCATTACAGGTCATCCTTTAGACCTGAGACCACCATCCAGCACTGTGTGCATTACAGGCCATCCCTTAGACCAGAGACCACCATCCAGCACTGTCCAGCAACATTACAGGCCTCCTCTGACCTGACTACCACAGGCATTCAGGGCATTACAAGCCATCCCTTAGACAAGACCACCATCCAGCACTGTGCATTTTACAGGCCATCCCTTAGACCTGAGACCACCAGCCAGCACTGTCCAGCAGCATTAGGCCTCCTCTGAGTCTGACCATCGCAGGCATCCAGGGCACTGTGCATTATTTACAGGCCATCCCTTAGACCTGAGACCATCATCCAGCACTGTCCAGCAGCATTAGGCCTCCTCTGAGTCTTACCACAGCAGGCATCCAGGGCACTGTGCATTATTTACAGGCCATCCTTTAGACCTGAGACCACCATCCAGCACTGTGCATTAGATTACAGACCATCCCTTAGACCTGAGACCACCATCCAGCACTGTCCAGCAGCATTACAGGCCTCCTCTGACCTGACCACCACAGGCATTCAGGGCAACAGGCCATCCCTTAGACCTAAGACCACCATCAAGCACTGTCCAGCAGCATTACAGGCCTCCTCTGACCTGACCACCACAGGCATCCAGGGCAACAGGCCATCCCTTAGACCTGAGGCCACCATCCAGCACTGTCCAGCAGCATTACAGGCCTCCTCTGACCTGACTACCACAGGCATCTAGGGCATTACAGGCCATCCCTTAGACCTGAGACCACCATCCAACACTGTCCAGCAGCATTAGGCCTCCTCTGACCACCGCAGGCATCCAGGGCACTGTGCATTATTTACAGGCCATCCCTTAGACCCGAGACCACCATCCAGCACTGATCAGCAGCATTACAGGCCTCCTTTGACCACTGTCATCCACACAGCACTATCATCCAGAGAAATGTCCGCGACCGTGTCTGTGACTGGTAGAAAGAGAAGAGAAGATCTATGGGTGTATTTTTTCATTTGATGCTAAGGACAACAAGACCCTTTGCAAACCATGTGGAGTGACACTAACTGGTAAAAATACCACAAACTTGAAGTGTCATTTGCAGACAACTCATCCCGAAATTCATACAAAGGTAAGCAGTGCATGATAGCACTTAACTCTACTTTTGTATATTATAAAGAGACAACTTGGAGCTGAGTGAGAGATAATGTAAAATCAGAATAACTAGAATTTTTCCCCCTAATTTAACCCCACAGATACAGAAAACCTCAAATGATGGACAAAGTCAAGCCAGTGCACCACAGCAAACTATTTACACTGCTCTTTTAGGTGCTTCAAAATACAAAATTGACTCTAAGGAATAACAGGCCAGGGAGGAGGCCATAGCAAGATGGATTGGGCGCTCCAGATTACCAGTCAGAAGGATTGAAGATGAGGACTTTGTTAGCATGATGGAGACAGTAGATAGAAAGCTGACTGTTCCAAAGAAAACTAAAATAAGCAATCTGATTGACAAACAATATGAAGATGAAAAACAAAAATTCAAAAAGAGACTAACTGCTGCTCAGAGAGTATCTATTTGCACTGATTTGTGGACCAAAAAATGACTCTCAGCTTCATTCCTTGCTATAAGTGCATGCTACTTTTGTGTTGTAAAATATTGTTGGCCCTTGAACAAGTAGCCCACCCACACACTGCACAGTCAATTAAAACATGTGTGGACAAATGCTTGCAAGAGTGGGACATACCAAAGAGGAAGATCCTCACAGTGATAACAGGCAACGGGAGCAATATGGTGGCAGCATTTAAACAAACCGCAGCACCAGCAGAAGAACCACCCAGCTCTAGTGAGGAAGACTCCCCCATGACGGAAAGTGACTCTAAGGCGGAGTCTGAAATTGATGATCTGCGGTGAGCCAATTTTAATATTATTTTACATGACACGGTTGACACTAGTTATCACATGCATATGACTGATTGATATGGGGGCACTAGTATCTGCTCTACTCTTTGGGTGCCTCTTTGTTATTTTTCCAGTAGTCTTGTGTAAAAGTATTCCCATAAGATGTTAAATGTTAAAATAATATAATGGAACAGAAAGCTTTTCTATACTTTATGCTTATTTGGCTGTGTTCCACTGTTAGGTACCAACAGATCGACATGGACCGGACACCATGTGTAGTGCATACCTTACAACTTGTGGTCCACATGTTGCAGAAGGAGGCAAGTGTGAAGAGAATACTGGATAAAGCAAGATCAATAGTGAACCTCTTCCGCAAGTCTTCCATTGCAACACAGAAGATATTGGAGCATTGTGGCCTGACCCTTTTCAATGACTGCCCCACACGCTAGTCAAGCACATTCAACATGATCGCAAAAACTCCTCAAACTGAAGGAGTCAGTCTGCCAAATCGCGAACAACATGGGATGGGACAGCTTGCTCCCTAGTGAATGGCAAAAGCTCACATCATTGCATGACCTACTGCTGCCTTTTGCAGAACATACTAAAACCCTCCAGAGTGACACCATGTCCATGTCCCTGCTCTCTTTGATCTACTCAGCCACCTTAAGGACTTTAAACAGAACACTAGCTACTGTGGAGGTCATAGAGGTTGGGTCCTGGATGGGTGTTACATTTCACCAATATTTGGGCTGTGGTCCCTTTAAGAGAAGTGTGGGATCACAGGAGGGCAAGGGTTAAGCCCTCTCCCAGAGAGACCAGCTCTTAAAAGACAGGAAGTAGTGTCAGTGGGTGTGGAGAGTAGGAGCTGGAGATACACCTGGGAGACTGAGCTGAGAGAAACAAGTGTGTGTTTGTATGCTGCATGGTGGCTGGAGACAAGCTGCTGCTTGGGACGACATACCTGGGGTAAAACCCCCTGCCAAAAGCCGGTATTGTTTTATAATTTCCATTTATGCTGAAGTTAAGCAGACTTTATTTCTGTTTAGAAGAAAATAAACCACTTCTTGATTAAGTTTACCCGGCTTGTGCACGTGATCCCTTGGAGCTATCACCCCAAATATCACAACTGGTGGAGGATGCGGGCAGTGCATTTAATCCGAAAAGCTGATTAAAAGTGACATTAAAGAGACAGTGTACCCATTTGCATGTCTTGGGTGAAGTCTTTGCATACAGCAGGAAAAGACATGGAGGAGGTTATCAAGGCACTAATGCAGGCCACTGTGTCCCAGCAGCAAGCCTCCATAGAAGCGAACCGTCGCCAAGAGGAGGCTATAGCAGCTCAGCAGGAGACTACCACTTGCTGGTCACCCATCTTACAGCCCAGCAGGAGGCTACACAAACGCAGGTCGCGGCCTTAAAGGAGGCAGTACAGCACTTAGCTCAAGGACGAGAACAAGTAGCTGTTGGCCCTGGCAACCAAATAGCCGTGACAGCCAGCCATGTTTTACAGAAACTGACTCCAAATGATGATGTAGTAGCCATTCTGTTTCCTTTTGAAAGGATAGCGGAGCGAGAGGGATGGCTCCGTGACCAATGGGCTGGCATAATCGCCCCCTTCCTTACCGGTGACCCGCAAAAGGTTTACTTTGATCTTCCGACGGAACACATCAAAGACTATGAGCGGCTGAAGGCTGAGATCCTGGCCTGCCTAGGGGTGACTACAGCCGTTAGGGCCCAAAGGGTGCACCGCTGGAGTTACCAACCTGACTGCCCACCGAGGTCGCAGATGCATGAACTGGTACAGCTGGTCAAAAAATGGCTGCAGCCAGAAACGTTGTCTGGCCCACAAATTGAGGAACGGGTGGTGATGGACAGGTACCTGCGGTCCCTGCCGGATGACCTTCAACGCTGGGTAAGCCATGGAGACCCCGCAACAGTCGACCGGTTGGTGGAGTCGGTTGAAAGGTATACCGTCGTGGAGGATCTGGTCGGACCTGCCAAGCGACGGGAACCCACATCAAGGGCAGGACAGCCAGCTGCAGCATCCAGGAGGGGATCCTACCAGACCCGGGAACCTGCATCCCTGCCTCAGTTTCGCCAGATCCACGGAGATCGCCCCCTGGCAACCGAATGGGAGACATACAGTGTTGGCGTTGTTGATCCTGGGGCCATACCCGGGCGCAGTGCCCACTTCAGGAGGAGCCCATGGAATGTGGGGTGGGCAGGAGAGTCTCCTTCTATGCCCAACTAGCATGTACCACCCATCTCAATCTAACAGCAGGACAGTTTGAATGCGAGATTTGGGTGAACCACCTTCCTGCCAAGGCATTACTGGACTCCGGGAGTATGGTGACACTGGTCCAAGCTAGAGTGATTGGGAGACTCGGCCCTATGAGTAAGACTCTTCGGGTAGTATGTATCCATGGGGACACCAGGGAGTACCCCTTGGTACCCGTGACTGTTTCTTATGGCTGCACCTCAGTAACACAGGAAGTAGGGGTGGTAAACAGCTTAATCCACGATATCATAGTGGGGCGGGATTGTCCACTATTCTTTGAACTATGGAACCAGGTGCAGAGTGGACTACCTGTACGGCCAAGAGAACTAGAGACAGTGGGGCCTGAAGGGCTAAAGTCTCAGGGGTCCGGTCCAGAACTTCCCACAACACACCACATTAGCTTTGAAACACCTAGGGGTGGTAGTGGTATACTAGAGAATGTTGATATGATTGATGATGTTCATGTTCCAGGTCTCAAGCCCGAGTTGACCCCTGAGGGGGGGGGGGAAGACTCTCTGTTACAGGTCATGTTGGGGGAAGATGAGGAGGAACTCTCCCCATTGCAGATTCCCCTTGGGGAGGCTGAAGGGGAGGTTTCCCCCAGACCAGTGCACCCTGACCTGGACATATCCAAGGGGGCATTTAGCTCCGCCCAGTTACAGGACCACTCTTTAGTCAATGCCTGAGAACAGATTTCAGTGGTGAATGGAGTCCCACAAATACCAGGGGCAGAACAAAAGTTTCCGCACTTTGCGTTAATTGGGGATTTGCTCTATCAAGTGACTAAAAGCCGAGGGGAAATCATTGAACAGTTGCTGGTTCCCCAGTCATATTGGCGAAGGCTCCTCGATTTAGCTCACAATGACGCATTAGGCGGACACCTGGGGGCAAAGAAAACAGAGGCCAGAATAACTGACCGGTTTTACTGGCCAGGCGTGAAGGCAGAGGTAAAGAGGTACTGTGCTTCCTGCCCCACGTGTCAGTTAACAGCCCCAGTGTCACACTATAGGAACCCCTTAGTTCCCTTGCCTATAATTGAGGTGCCGTTTGAGCGGATTGCTATGGACCTGGTGGGGCCTTTAGTAAAATCTGCGAGGGGACACCAATATATATTAGTAGTATTAGACTACACAACCAGGTATCCGGAGGCAGTCCCATTACGGAAAACAACCTCTAAGGCTATTTCCCGAGAGTTGTTTCATATGTTTTCACGCACTGGGCTGACCAAAGAGATCCTGATGGATCAGGGCACCCCGTTTATGTCAAAAGTGATGGCGGACCTCTGCAAACTTTTCCAGATCGAACAGTTGCGAACATCCATCTATCACCCGCAGACAGATGGCCTTGTTAAGAGGTTTAATAAGACCTTAAAATCCATGCTAAAAAGAGTGGTCCAGAGGGATGGCAAAGATTGGGACATGTTGCTCCCGGCCTTGTTATTTGCCATCCGGGAGGTTCCGCAGACCTCCACAGGTTTTTCGCCTTTTGAACTAATATATGGGCGAAGACCCCGCGGATTGCTGGATATGGTGAAGGAAACATGGGAAAGTGAGTCCTCACCACACAAAACTGTGGTGGAGCATATTTCCCAAATGAGAGAGAGGGTGGCAAAAGTAATGCCGTTGGTAAGGGAACACCTCCAAAAGGCACAGGATGCCCAGAGGAGGGTGTATAACCGGTCCGCCAGGATAAGAAAGTTCCAGGTAGGAGACCGGTTAGCGGTGTTAATACCCACAGTAGAAAGCAAATTCTTGGCCAGGTGGCAGGGTCTATTTGAAGTGGTAGAAAAAGTGGGTGATGTGAATTACAGGGTACATCAATCTGGGAAGAGGAAACCGTACCAAATCTACCACGTGAATTTAAACCCTGGAGAGACCGAGATCAGGTATCCGCTGTGGTAGGGGTCACTGTAGAGGACCCTGCAGGAGCTGAGCTAGTGCATGTTGCTGCCACTCTGACTAAATCCCAAAGCCAACAAGTGAGAGAATTCCTGCAGAGAAATAAAGAGAAGTTTTCAGGATTGCCAGGTTTAATCAATATAATTGAGCATGACATTGTTACAAAGCCCAATCTTAAGAGCTTAAAGCCCTATCGCTTCCCAGAAGCATATAGGAAAGCGGTGTCTGAAGAGGTAAAAAGAATGTTGGAACTTGACATCAATGAAGAATCACAGAGTGAATGGTAAGTCCTATTGTTCTGGTACCAAAACCCAACGGCACTCTGCGATTTTGCAATGACTTCAGAAAACTTAATGAAGTCTCAAAATTTGACGCATATCCGATGCCCCGGGTAGACGAATTGATTGAGAGGTTGGATCCCGCTCAGTACATTACCACACTAGACCTTACAAAAGGGTATTGGCAAATTCCCCTCACCAAGGAAGCCAGGGAAAAAACAGCTTTTCCAGAAGGCCACTGGCAATATAAAAGAAAGCCGTTTGGTTTACACTCCGCCCCAGCCATGTTTCAAAGGTCTATGGACAAAACATTACGGCCTCATGGACGATACGCTTTGGTATATCTGGATGACATCATCATTTTCAGCACTGATTGGGAGTCCCATCTATCTCGGGTCCAGGCTGTCCTAGACTCTTTGAAAAGAGCAGGGTTTACTGTAAATCCAGAGAAGTCAGCTGTTGGGATGGAGGAAATGAAGTACCGAAGTACCTGGGGTACATTGTGGGTAGGGTACTAGTAAAGCCTCAGATGAATAAGGTAGAAGCCATCCAGAACTGGCCCGTCCCCTAACAAAAAAACAGGTCAGGGCCTTTCTGGGCATAGTCGGTTACTATCGAAGGTTCGTCCCCAACTTTGCTACTATTGCGGCCCCATTGACGGACTTGACAAAAGGGAGGAAGTCCGTGATGATAACGTGGAATGCAGAGGCCGAGGAAGCTTTTCAGAAGCTCAAAACCGCATTGTGTGAGCATCCAGTGCTAGTAGCGTCGGATTTTTCCAAAGAGTTTGTAGTACAGACGGATGCCTCGAATGCTGGACTGGGTGCTGTCTTGTCGCAAGTGGTCAATGGGGAAGAGCACCCCATAGTTTTTCTCAGCAGGAAACTGACAGAGGCAGAGAGAAACTATGCTGTGGTGGAGCGGGATTGTCTCGCCATCAAGTGGGCACTAGACTCTCTGCGCTACTTCCTGCTGGGTAGGAAGTTCCGTCTGGTGTCCGACCATCCCCAGTTGACCTGGATGCGACAAAACAAGCAGACCAATGCCAGGGTGATGAGGTGGTTCCTGTCCCTCCAGGAATTCAACTTTATGGTAGAGCATTGGCCGATGCGCTCTCCCGAGTGCATTGTATGGTGTCTGATGGTGCCTCCAACACCTCCGCGTTGAGGCAGAGGGGGGGGGGGGGGATATGTGGAGGTCATAGAGGTTGGGTCCTGGATGGGTGTTACATTTCACCAATATTTGGGCTGTGGTCCCTTTAAGAGAAGTATGGGATCACAGGAAGGCAAGGGTTAGCCCTCTCCCAGAGAGACCAGCTCTTAAAAGACAGGAAGTAGTGTCAGTGGGTGTGGAGAGTAGGAGCTGGAGATATACCTGGGAGACTGAGCTGCGAGAAACAAGTGTGTGTTTGTATGCTGCATGGGGGCTGGAGACAAGTTGCTGCTTGGGATGACATACCTGGGGTAAGACCCCCTGCCAAAAGCCAGTATTGTTTTATAATTTCCATTTATGCTGAAGTTAAGCTGACTTTTAAGTTATACCTATTTTCTGGACTGTTTGCTGCTGGAAGCTTTATTTCTGTTTTGAAGAAAATAAACCACTTCTTGATTAAGTTTACCCGGCTTGTGCACGTGATCCCTTGGAGCTATCACCCCAAATATCACACTACCAAGACCTTGCCACAATTGCGCAGAAAATGAAAGGGAGTGTGAACCAGCGTTTTGCTTCATTTTTAGATCCAACAGATGAAATGTTCTCGTCACTTGCAGCAGCTGCTTGTTTTGTCAACCCTACTGTCTGTGAAATCCTTGTTGATGTGGCAGATCATGAGAAAATTCAGGAAATGCCTAAAGACAGAGGAGTATGCGATAGGAAAATCCACTTCGCCCCACACGCAACATAATAAATTGTCTGAAGATGATGTGGAAGTGGATCGAGATGGACATCCGACCCACCCAAAAGACTGATTTATAACACACTTGAAGAAAGTTCTGATGAACTCATACAAACTGCTCAACTTTCAAGCCAAGTGCCAGACCTTGCCACTGTACCTTTGGTGGAGGATGACCCTGAACCACAATCTGACACTACTAGGTGGGCCACCAACATTTTACTGGCCTGTCACCAGAATGACTTAACCTTATCTGATGATTTGTACAACTTGTTGAAAAATTCTTCTTTAAGTCATTTATTTATTAATGCATGTTTTGATTGAAGTGTTTTAGAGCTAGTTTATTATTAAACTCTGCTTAATAATAAATTAGCTCTCAAACCAACTCTAAAAAGACTGCTTGCATCACATTTTTGAGTCAAGAAGCAAAGGACAGTGGGGCTTGTAGTCCTGTGTTCAGCCATAACTGGACTCCTGAGTCTCTCTCAGACTACATCTCAGAGCAAGCTTCTAAATAGGAAAGGGATTATGGGAAAGGCTATTTAAATAAATATTTTCAGCGGGCCCTCTCTCTTTTCCCTAGAATCCATCAGTGAACATCAGAGCTGCCCTCCGGCTGCTAGGACCGCAGTCTACCAGGATAATGTGAGCCCTTGCTGTTTCTGAATGAGAGGGTCTGCATCGCTGTGAGACATCAGAGGATCGTCTGTCCCTCCTGTTGGTGATCGGGGGACCGCACTGTGGGAGTCAACCCGTACAGCTGAGTTAACATCCAGCTGACCTACCACATCCAGGGCAACCTTATTTCTTCAGCAAAATTCCTGGAGCTTTAAAGCTGAAATGCTATGCTTGCAGAAGGTTCCCCTTAAGGGTCCTTTCACACGGAGCGAACCACTTTTTTTTTTTTTTTTACGGACACGGATGACACGAATGTCCGTTTATCATCCCATCTGTTTGCGGATGATAAACTGAGATAATGCATGTCAATGGGATTGAGGATGTCAGCGGATGATACTGCTGACATCCGTTTTTGCGTCTGTTCCGTTTTTTTAAACGGAAGAAAAATAGGGTTCTCTTCCATTCCAAAAAACGGAACTGATAGGAAAGGACGCAAATCGGATGTCAGCGGATGGTCATCCGCAATCCCATTGACATGCATTATGTCCGTTTTTCATCTGCAAAAAAATGGGATGAAAAACGGACATACGGACCGCCCGTGTGAAAGGACCCTTACACTGCAAGGGTAACTGCTTGTTTTGCTTAGGAAATGATAAATAAAGTAATATACTTTATTCCTTGCTTGCCCAGTGCTCACCTCCACTGTCCGAGGTTGTTTGCAATCTCATGTACTATATCAGACTGCTGGTCCTGCATTGTATTGGATGACTCCAGAAAGCTAGGATGAGTCAAGCAGCATAGAGAAGCGGCTTTAGGGCAGCTGGACATAACTGTGGATCGAGAAAGAACTTAGGTAAGGGTTTAAGGAGGGAGGGGAAGGGTATAGTGGGACATTGTTTTACCTTAATGCAGGGAATGTATTACCATAAAAGATTTCTGGACTTTAGAACCACTTAGACCCCTTTCACAATTGTGCAACCTAAAAGTTCTGCGATTTTGCAGTGATATTAACTTTTTGCCGCGATTTTGACTGGACTTGAAGCAATGCCTGTGTAATCTTGAGGTCTCTGGACCTAAAAACACATCAAAGTTGGACCAAAGTAGTGCAGGGACTACTTTAACGTCGTTACGACTTGAAGTCACACAGATATGAAAGGTACTCCTTGGAAATCTTGCAGTACCAAGTTGCACAAGTGTGAAAGGGGCCTTAAAGCGGAGTTCCGGCCACGAAAATGTTTTTTCACTAAAAATACCCCCGGGACAGTCAGGGCTAGTACATTCCACAATGGATAGCCTCTGTACTGTCCCGGGTCGCACTTACCTTTTAGAAGAAATACTTACCTTGAAAATTTCTTCTCCAGCGCTGCCATCTCGGATGTGGGCAGCTTAAGCCAGCGCATCCTCTTCTGCGTCCTCTTTCGTGTCCTCTTCTCCCAGAATGCGCCTGCACCGGCCCCGCTCGTCACTTCCGGTGCGGGCGCGTCATCCCTCCACAGCTTCTAGGCAAGAAGCTGTTTAGCAGGGAATGAGCGCCCGCACCGGAAGTGACGAGCGGGGCCGGTGCAGGCGCATTGATTCCTGGGAGCGATGACGTTCAGCTCCCAGGAATCAATGCAAAGAGGAAATGACGGCGCCGGCCGCGGCCGTAGAGGGAGGAAGTGGAAGAAAGGTGAGTATATTTTTCTTCAATAACAAGGTAAGTAAACAAAAAAAAAAATTGTAACTATCCATTTCTTTTTCAGGTGACCAAAAGCAAGCGGATGGCCCAAAAACGATTATGTCGATTTTGTGGCCGGAACTCCGCTTTAATCCCTTGAAATGTAGAGGGGGACCCATGCTTTACCTGTCTGTACCTGTCTGTTCCCGACTGAGGTAGAGGGCAGTAGTATGGTGCGCAATCGTGAACATGAACTTCATTCATGTCACTGTACAGCAGAGCGATGCACTGCTATACAGTGACATTCGATCATATACAATGTGCTACAAAAAAAATGCAATATTTTTCTGTGTGTCCTTGCAGTGACCAGCATTATACAATGCAGTAAAAAGCTGGTCACTGCACATAGTGTGAATTCACAAGGACAAGTTCAGAATTTTCTCATAGCTTCCTAAATATACGTTTAGTCATTCCCACCCACCAGTGCTTATTTACCTACTCTGACGGTAAAAATCGAGTGCTGGGCTTCCCTATCCAATATTCCATATACTAGAATAGGACAAAGCTCTTGTTATACAGGTATGTCCCGTTTAAGTTGATGGCAGGCATTGGCATTTGGTGGCAAGTAGGCATGTGACTTTTTCTGTTAACTTGTTAAACCTTATACGAGATTGTAGCATTGGGTTTAGATCTTATTAAAAATGAATTATTGAAGTGTTAGGCATGTGTACTTGAGTGTGCTGGACAATTAAAAGAAGATAACTATCTCAAACTGCTTATGCATATATACAGTGGCAGTACAGTAGCATTCCTTACTAATACGTATTAATCTCCCCCTTTTGTATATATGCTGTTTTATGTAATTTTCTGCTTTATTGTCCCTTTTTGCAGTATTACATTCATTACCAAGTTGTGTTCTTCTGATTCCTTCTTACTTCCTCTTTTTTTTTTAGGCACTGATCCATCCTGTCTTGTTCTATAAAATGTTTTACGTCACAGCCTTCTCTGTGTCCTATCAGCAATGGCTGATCTCAGCCATCTTTTCACCATCTCTGGTGAAAGGTAACAGGTTCTAGAGAGCCTGTCATCATTATACACTTTGGTCTTGTATCTGCCCACGCTGATCAAACAGCATTCTTTTCTTCTTTGCTGAGGATTGCTTTATTGTATTATTTTGTTAAAAATAAATGCAGAACGCAAACCTTTACAGTAAATTCTCAGACTAGAAAGCCTCCTTAGATGTACCCAGAACTTAATACACTGACATCAATTTACAAAGCTGTTTTTTTCTTTTTCAGTTTTTTTTTTTTTTTTCTTGACACTGCACCTTATCTATCTCTTACCTCTTAACACCATACGTATTACAATCTGATCATACCATATTTGTACAATCAAGCATAAACTCACTACACACATTACAATCTGGCTGTGAAATCTCAATGTGGATGGGGAAATCCTCCCCGTTGAGCTACTGTATTCTGACAGTGAGGAGACTTCCCTGCCATCAAAATACACTGATCAGCATTGCTGGCTATAGCCTTCAGCGCTGAACTAGTGGGGAAAAACAGACAGGGTGGTCTTACAGAAGTTGATCTGTACAATCTCCCATCCTATACATGGATTGAAATTTGGCTGGTTCCCGCTGAACCAAACAATTTTGATTCATGTTTGCCCAGCATAAATCTAAAGTTAAATAACTGTATATGGGTGTGCCTAACTAAAAAAGGGGGTGGCTGCACTCCAACTCTAAGAACAATAGAATGAAAAATATGCAATAAATAATAGAGTGCGCTCTACCTGTGCTAGTGTGTCCTATGGATCAAACCATAAATCCACACCACATGAATATCATAAATTGTGCATCAAACCGCAAAAGGTATGTGACAAAATATATTATTTGATAGACTCTTTTTCTTTTGGACACTTCTTTCTGGATAATGCCCAGTTTGATGGTTCATTAGGTTGATTTTTTATTGAGTCTTTGCACTCAGCACCTTTGTGGAGGGACATTTTATTCACTTTTATTTGTCTATCCATTTCTTTTCTACATAATTTGAATTTTTCACATATATATTTTGTCACATACCTTTTGCGGTTTGATGCACAATTTATGATATTCATGTGGTGTGGATTTATGGTTTGATCCATAGGACACGCTAGCACAGTAGATCGCACTCTATTATTTATTGCATATAAATCTAAAGTTGATTATACAAAAATTGTATGATCAGATTGTAATGAGTATAGTTATCTTAAAGCTACTAATAGATTTTTTTCATCCAGCCTGTAAGGTAAATCTAATGGATCCACTATATAGCGAAAGGACACATTTGCAGTGTAGGCTACTGTATTTTGACAGCCAGTGCAGATAGTTGTCAGAATACCAAATAAAGCACCGGCATCCGATTGGATGTAGATGCTGTTTGGCTGAAAATTTTCCCACCTTGCTCCTTCAATTTTTCAATTGAAAGATGACAGGTGGGAGGGTGCCAACAGGGCCATCCGCAAAGCAAATTTTAGCTAGTTCAGAAGAAATCTGGTAAAATTTGCTTAGTGTATGGCCAGCTTTTGATTTATTACAGAATAGAAAATAATGTAAAAGGTATAGTTAGTTTGTACCCCCAAAGGAGGCTGCTTGGTAATTATGGGTTCTGTGTTCATGGCCTGAACTCCAAGAACAACCTCAGCCACTCTGACACATCTGGTTGAATGAAATCAGCACGTAAAAGGACATAATGTAGATACCTTTACCTTGGCTGTGGATGACTACCAGAAAGTAAACACAGGACCGTTTACTGGTAGATGAACTTAATATACAGTATTGATACAGTACATGTTAGAAAAAAAGGTGGGTTGAACATAAATGTACACTCGGCAGGTAAATTCAGACACAGTCTGCTAGACAGAGTGATAGGTATGTCAAAGTCATTTAGAATCAGGTTCTATACCACTAAACTGGAATCAAAATGTGAATCAGCAAAAACAGTGCATATAAATGCTAACTTCAGAGGGAATAAGGAAACGGTAACTGGCTTAGAGTGCATTCTAAAAGATTGATTAAATCTGGTGCAATGTCTCCTGAGAGGTACCTCTAAACTAACCAATGAGTAAGGATCGCTGTGTGGCAATCTTCAGCTAGCTAACGGGGCCCAATGGTACCATTGGCACAAATAAGAACAGTCACAATAAGTCCTGCAGGTACTATTAGAGTTACAAAACAGCTGTGTAGTCAGTTCCTAGGGGCACAGCCTCCAGTGGCAACAGGTCATGGCCGCAAGGACCTCTGACCAGACCCAGCACCACAGCAGCCGTGGTCCCTCAGGTTACATATACGATCACTCTGGGTTGCCTGTGACGACTTTGGTCTTTAGCATAGCATGGACAGGATTCGGGTTAGGGCACAGCAAAGGGACCTTTTAGTGGCTTAATTCCTCTCTGGCCAGTAGAATTTTGCCCTGGAGTCTTCTCAGTTCTCCTCCTTCTCCCCCTGGGCTCTGTAGGTGCTGCAGTTCAAGCCCCAATTACTCTGTATTGTACAACGCTCTAAGGGGGGCTACATTTCCCAAGATCCCTATCTATTGTGATTGGTCCTCCGATGCTTTTAAGGATGAGGGGGGAGCAGAAGCAAACGGGGGGATCACAGAAGGGGAATTGAGGAGAATCAAATACAAATAAACAATGGTGCAATTTGCAGTTGTCTTGAAGACCTGAAAAACAAAAGGAAAGAACATGCATATACAACAATAACTGCAATAAGGCATAAAGTAGTGTCAATTTAAAGTCCAAGGCACATTCTTCTTCTGACAGAAACTGGATCCAAAAAAACCCAGACAAGCAAGTTCAGTCCTTAAAAGGCAAGAGCAAAACAAGTTCTGTGATGTTTCTGAGGAAGTTTTTTTATAGTTCCTTGTCTGGCAACTTTCACCTCTACCTTACGTACCATATCATCATCACTAGGAATGGTCTTTACAATGAGCCCCATGAGCCATTCAATTCTTTCGGCTTGCTGGTCTTTGAGGAGAACAAGATCTCCAACTCAGAGATTAGGGTTGAGATGTTGCCATTTCCTGTGTCCTTGCAAAAGCGAAAAGATACTCCATCTTCCAATGATTCCAGAAGATGTTGTACTTACTTCATTGCTCATGATATAAGTTACCCGCTTAAAAGTCTCCAGGTGGAACAGGAACAGACCCAAGCTTCTGGGTAAGACGAGTAGCTGGAAAAAGGATGGTTGGTGACTTTGGATCTGTAGATACTGGAACAAGTGGTCTTGAGTTAATTATGGCAGACACGAAACAAAATGAGGTTGAAGGAATGCAAGAGGTGCATGAAAGTCAGCCAGCCCCCAGTCTGATGTACTCACCCTCCAGTCTGTCACCAATCAAATAAACCTATCTCTTGGTACAAAGAACAGGGGTTTAGTTGACACACATTTGCAAACGCATGTGAAAGCTGCAGAGCCACTTCACGGCACCCTGTTAAATCTGCAGTCCTAACACTCTTAATTTAGTGTCCTCACACTGGAGGCACATGGCCGCTAATGGATGGATGGGGGAACTAGTGAGAGGGAGACAGCCCAACCTCCCCCAACCCACCCTCATCCACGACTGGCTGTTGTCTCAAAGACTCAAATAATTAGGTTATAACCATGGTGCAAACTGGAAAAGACCAGCTAAAAAGCATTACACCTCCATCCCCTTGGTGAATGCAGTATATAGATAGGAAGGGATTTTATGTATGGGGCATGGCCTGTAAAGCACCGTGCGATTTTCGTGCGTTTTTGGTGGATGCAGTTTTGATTCGACCTTAGTGTTTTCCGTATACAGGGATGGAGACCAATAGCATGACCTGCTTGTCTCACATAAAGTCCCAAATAGGAAATTAGGGATTTCAAAGGCAGTGTGCTTTACCGGCCATGCCCCATACATAAAATCCCTTCCTATCTATATACTGCATCCACCAAGGGGATGGAGGTGTAATGCTTTTCAGCTGGTCTTTTCCAGTTTGCACCATGGTTATAACCTAATTATTTGAGTCTTTGAGACAACAGCCAGTCGTGGATGAGGGTGGGTTGGGGGAGGTTGGGCTGTCTCCCTCTCACCTGTTCCCCCATCCATCCATTAGCGGCCATGTGCCTCCAGTGTGAGGACACTAAATTAAGAGTGTTAGGACTGCAGATTTAACAGGGTGCCGTGAAGTGGCTCTGCAGCTTTCACATGCGTTTGCAAATGTGTGTCAACTAAACCCCTGTTCTTTGTACCAGGAGACAGGTTTATTTGGTTGGTGACAGACTGGAGGGTGAGTACATCAGACTGGGGGCTGGCTGACTTTCATGCACCTCTTACAATCCTTCAACCTCATTTTGTTTCTTGTTATAGGGATGGAGATCCCGGGCAACACCAGCTTGGGTCTCATTTAAAGTCCCACCTAGTCCAATATGTTTAAGCAACCAGGGATGGAGACGCCTTGCTTACAGCTTGGTGCCTCATATAAAGTCCCACCGTGCGATTTTCGTGCGTTTTTGGTGGATGCAGTTTTGATTTGACCTTAGTGTTTTCCGTATACAGGGATGGAGACCAATAGCATGACCTGCTTGTCTCACATAAAGTCCCAAATAGGAAATTAGGGATTTCAAAGGCAGTGTGCTTTACAGGCCATGCCCTATACATAAAATCCCTTCCTATCTATATACTGCATCCACCAAGGGGATGGAGGTGTAATGCTTTTCAGCTGGTCTTTTCCAGTTTGCACCATGGTTATAACCTAATTATTTGAGTCTTTGAGACAACAGCCAGTCGTGGATGAGGGTGGGTTGGGGGAGGTTGGGCTGTCTCCCTCTCACCTGTTCCCCCATCCATCCATTAGCGGCCATGTGCCTCCAGTGTGAGGACACTAAATTAAGAGTGTTAGGACTGCAGATTTAACAGGGTGTACCAAGAGACAGGTTTATTTGGTTGGTGACCGACTGGAGGGTGAGTACATCAGACTGGGGGCTGGCTGACTTTCATGCACCTCTTACAATCCTTCAACCTCATTTTGTTTCTTGTTATAGGGATGGTGACGCCGGGCAACACCAGCTTGGGTCTCATTTAAAGTCCCACCTAGTCCAATATGTTTAATTATGGCAGACACTTCTGCCAGAAAGGTGATTAAACTCTAATGAGTAAGCCTTGTGGAGTTCAAGTTAAAAAAGAGTCCAATATTCTATGTTTAATGCCTATCATTCTTCTGGGAGAAGAATTCCCTGGGAGAGGAGAGTGCCTGGCGTTGCCCTGGTGGGAAGCTGAATTAACCGGTAATAAAAGGAGTCTGAGGAACTTCAGTGCACCTGTCGAATTCCTATTCATATATTGAAGATATGTTCTCCTGCCAGGTGAACCTTCCCCAAATGGGACCCAACCATAGTCCTCAGAGCTTTAACAAATCAGCTCTTTCCTCCAGTAGAACAGGCCTCTTATTGAAACTTGACCCTCAAAACAGCATTTTTATTAGCTATAATGTTGGCCAGAAGGATCTCAGAACTGTATTCCTTAGGCAATGGGGAATATCACATTGCTTTTTTTTTTTTCTACGAAATGGAGCTTAGTCCTTTACAAGAATGTTACGCTGAGCGCTCCGGGCCTCCTGCTGGCCTCGGAGCGCTCACAGCGTATGCCTCCAGGCAGCACTCCAGCATCTCGGCGTGTGCGTCCCTGCTCTCTAGGGCGCGCGCGCGCCGGGACTCTTAGATTCAAAGGGCCAGTGCACCAGTGATTGGTGCCTGGCCTAAAGTGGTTATTAAGGGTTAAGGTTTGTGAGAGGTAGTGCTGACTTAATTAGGCTTCACCTGTGCACTACCCATAAATACCTTCTCCTCCCACAGCTTCCTGCCGGATCTTTGTGCCTTGTGCCTTTGAGAAAGCGTTCCCTGCTGTGTTTGTTTGCTTTGCCTGTTGCCGAACCCGTTGCTACCGACTACTCGCCTTTGAACCTTTGCCGCCTGCCCTGACCTCTGCTACGTCCGACTACGCTCTTGCCTACTCCCTGTGTACCACGCCATATCAGCTGCCAGAGGGGTCGAGTTGTTACTAGGGGACACGACCTGGTAGTTACCGCCGCAGCAAATCCATCCCGCCTTGCGGCGGGCTCTGGTGAAGACCAGTGACTGCTTAGAACCGGTCCTCTAGTACAACCCGTGCCATCGCCTCTCTGGTCCAGAGGATCCACTACCAGTCCTGCCGGTTCGTGACAGTAAGATCCGGCCATGGATCCCGCTGATGTTCCCCTGCCAAGCCTAGCGGACCTCACCAACATTGTGGCCCAGCAGGGTCAACAGCTGGCCCAGTTAACCGCTATGTTGCAGCAGCTCCTGCCTTCTCAGCAACAGCCAGCACCTCCGCCTGCAGTTGCCACCGGTTCCAGAATCCGTTTGTCCCTACCAGACAAATATGACGGAGATCCAAAGCAGTGCCGTGGGTTCCTGTCGCAGTGCTCTCTCCACCTCGAGCTACTGTCCGACCAGTTTCCTTCTGAGCGAGCCAAGGTAGCCTTTATTCTCAGTTTACTGTCCGGGAAGGCCCTGGCCTGGGCTACACCACTATGGGACCGCGCAGATCCTGCCACCGCTTCCGTCCAGAGCTTCTGCCTAGAGTTCCGGAATGTTTTTGAGGAGCCTGCCCGGGTTACCTCCGCAGAGACTGCCTTACTAAACTTGACCCAAGGAGATTCTTCCGTGGGTGACTATGCCATTCAGTTCCGCACCCTGGCCTCTGAGCTGAACTGGAACAATGAAGCCCTTTGCGCCACCTTCAAGAAGGGACTTAACAGCGAGATAAAGGACGTCCTGGCTGCACGTGAGCTTCCTTCCACTCTTAGTGACCTCATCTTGCTGGCCACTAGGATAGACAAGCGTTTCGCCGAAAGACAAGAGGAACTCCTCCTTGAAAAGGAAAAAGCTCGTCCTAGACGTTACCCTCGTCTGGCTCCCGTTTTTCTGCGTCCACCTCAACCCGATACTGGGCCTCCCGCCATGGAGGCCATGCAGGTGGATCGGTCACGCCTGACTCCGCAAGAACGAAGCCGCCGCAGAGACGAGAACCTGTGTCTGTACTGTGCCAGTACAGAGCACTTCCTTAGAGATTGTCCTCTCCGTCCACCGCGTTCGGGAAACGCTCGCACCTAGTAAACGTGGGAGAGGCGTTGCTAGGTGTGGATTCTTCCGCTCCACGTCTCATCATACCTGTGCAGTTGATCATCTCTTCCAAGTCCTCTTTCTCCGCAACCGCCTTCTTGGATTCCGGTTCAGCAGGCAACTTCATTCACGCCTCCTTGGTTGACAAGTACCGTATTCCAGTAATCCGTCTACCCAAGCCGTTTTTCATCTCTACTGTTAACGGTGAGAGACTCTCTGCCACCGTGCAGTTCCGTACCCAGCCTCTGCAGATGGACATCGGAATATTTCATACCGAGACTTTAGAGTTCTTTGTCCTTCCCTTCTGTTCCTCCGAACTCCTCCTGGGTCTGCCGTGGCTTCAACGTCATAGTCCTGTCCTGAATTGGTCCACTGGTGAGTTCCTGCGTTGGGGTTCCTCCTGTTCTGACCGCTGTCTCAAGCCTGCTCTGGTCAAACAGGACCCGCAAGTTTCTCCGCCTCCAGGGCTGCCCAAGCCATACCATTCCTTTGCAGATGTCTTCTGCAAGAAACAAGCTGAGGTTCTTCCTCCTCACCGACCCTATGATTGCCCGATCGACCTGATACCCGGTTCTACTCCACCTCGGGGCAGAATTTATCCTCTCTCACCTCCTGAGACTCTTGCCATGTCTGACTATATACGTGAGAACATACAGAGAGGATTCATAAGAAAATCTTCTTCTCCTGCTGGGGCCGGTTTTTTCTTCGTGACAAAAAAAGACGGCTCCCTCCGCCCCTGCATTGACTACAGAGGTCTTAATAAAATTACCATCAAGAACCGTTACCCTCTGCCTTTAATCTCTGAGTTATTTGATCGTCTCCGAGGGGCAAAGATCTTCACTAAATTGGACCTTCGGGGGGCCTATAATCTGATGCGTATCCGTGAGGGAGACGAATGGAAGACCGCCTTTAACACAAGGGACGGCCATTTTGAGTATTTGGTGATGCCCTTCGGCCTCTGCAACGCACCTGCTGTCTTCCAGGAATTTGTCAATGATATTTTCAGGGACTTACTTTACACCTGCGTGGTCGTATACCTGGATGATATCCTCATCTTCTCCTCCAATTTGGACCAACACCGAGCCCATGTGCGACAAGTCCTTACTCGTCTTAGGAGGAATCGCCTGTACGCTAAACTTGAAAAATGTATTTTTGAACGGACCTCCCTGCCTTTCCTGGGATACATTATCTCAGCCCAAGGACTTCAAATGGACCCAGACAAGCTCTCTGCGGTTCTGGATTGGCCACGTCCCTCTGGTCACCGAGCCATACAAAGATTTCTGGGCTTTGCGAACTACTACAGGCAATTCATCCCTCACTATTCCACTCTGGTAGCTCCTATCGTGGCTCTCACAAGAAAAGGAGCTAACCCCAAATCCTGGCCTTCCCAAGCCGAGGAAGCCTTCCAGTCCCTGAAATCCGCCTTTGCTTCTGCACCCGTTCTCTCTAGACCAGATTCCACCAAACCTTTCTCTCTTGAAGTGGATGCCTCCTCGGTGGGAGCCGGAGCTGTCCTCACCCAGAAGTCCTCCAGGGGCAAGACTTCAACTTGTGGCTTCTTTTCAAAGACATTCTCTCCCGCAGAGAGAAATTACTCCATTGGGGACAGAGAACTGCTTGCTATTAAATTGGCACTGGAGGAATGGAGACATTTACTCGAGGGCGCCACACATCCTGTGTACATCTTCACAGACCACAAGAACCTGGCTTATCTCCAGTCTGCTCAGAGACTAAATCCCCGTCAGGCCCGTTGGTCTCTGTTCTTCGCCCGCTTTAATTTTGAGATCAATTCCGTCCGGCTTGTAAGAACATTAGGGCAGATGCTCTGTCTCGCTCCTCTGATGTGGTGGGCGACGAGTTAACACCTCAATATATTATCCCTCCAGAACGCCTTATTACAGTCGCTCCCGTGGACCTGCGCCTTCTTCCTCCTGGCAAATCCTACGTACCTCCACGTCAGCGGTTGCGAATTCTCAAGTGGGGCCACGCCTCCCATTTTGCCGGTCATCCCGGGGTGCTAAAATCTCTCCAACTAATCTCCCAAAGGTACTGGTGGCCTTCTTTGGAGAAAGATGTCTCAGACTTCGTCCAGGCCTGTATGATTTGCGCCCGGGATAAAGCGCCTCGCCAGAAACCAACGGGTCTCCTCTTGCCTTTACCTGTTCCTGAAGTTCCCTGGTCTCACATCGCTATGGACTTTATTACAGATCTTCCCTCCTCCCATGGCAAGTCCGTTATTTGGGTCGTGGTGGATCGCTTCTCCAAGATGGCTCACTTTGTACCCCTGCCAGGTCTACCCTCTGCACCCATGTTGGCCAAACAATTTTTCCAGCACATCTTCCGTCTCCATGGCCTTCCCAAACATATTGTCTCGGATCGTGGAGTACAATTCGTCTCCAAATTCTGGAGGGCTCTATGTGCTCAGCTCGGGATCAAATTGGATTTCTCTTCTTCTTACCATCCTCAGTCTAACGGCCAAGTAGAACGGGTGAACCAAATTTTGGGTGACTATCTGCGTCACTTTGTGTCCTCACGCCATGACGACTGGGCTGATCTACTTCCCTGGGCGGAGTTCTCATACAACTACAAACAATCCTCTGCTTCTAACAAGTCTCCTTTCTTTGTAGTTTTTGGCCGTCATCCTCTTCCACCTCTGCCACAGTCTCCCACTCCTTCTTCTGTACCTGCCGTTGACAGTCTTGTACAGGAATTTTCCTCCATCTGGCGAGAAACCCACGCTGCTCTCCTCAAGGCTTCCGCCCGTATGAAGGTTCAAGCTGATAAGAGACGCAGATCTCCTCCGGAATTTCGCCCGGGTGACAAGGTGTGGCTCTCCTCTAGGTACATCCGATTTAGGGTCCCAAGTTACAAGTTGGGCCCTCGTTTCTTGGGACCCTATAAAATCAAGAGTCGTATCAATCAAGTTTCTTATCAGCTCCATCTTCCTCCCTCCCTCCGAATCCATAACTCCTTCCATGTTTCCCTTCTTAAACCTGCTGTCTTTAACCGTTTTTCTCCCAAGCTTGTTTCTCCCACCCCTGTCGCCGGTACCTCCGATATATTCTCTGTCAAGGAGATCTTGGCGACCAAGATCTCCCGGGGGAAAAAATTTTTTTTGGTCGACTGGGAGGGCTGCGGTCCTGAGGAGAGGTCATGGGAGCCGGAGGAGAACATCCTGGACCGCAGTCTCATCCTCAAGTTCCTCGGTACCAAAAGGAGAGGGAGACCAAAGGGGGGGGGTACTGTTACGCTGAGCGCTCCTGGCCTCGGAGCGCTCACAGCGTATGCCTCCAGGCAGCACTCCAGCATCTCGGCGTGTGCGTCCCTGCTCTCTAGGGCGCGCGCGCGCCGGGACTCTTAGATTCAAAGGGCCAGTGCACCAGTGATTGGTGCCTGGCCTAAAGTGGTTATTAAGGGTTAAGGTTTGTGAGAGGTAGTGCTGACTTAATTAGGCTTCACCTGTGCACTACCCATAAATACCTTCTCCTCCCACAGCTTCCTGCCGGATCTTTGTGCCTTGTGCCTTTGAGAAAGCGTTCCCGGCTGTGTTTGTTTGCTTTGCCTGTTGCCGAACCCGTTGCTACCGACTACTCGCCTTTGAACCTTTGCCGCCTGCCCTGACCTCTGCTACGTCCGACTACGCTCTTGCCTACTCCCTGTGTACCACGCCATATCAGCTGCCAGAGGGGTCGAGTTGTTACTAGGGGACACGACCTGGTAGTTACCGCCGCAGCAAATCCATCCCGCCTTGCGGCGGGCTCTGGTGAAGACCAGTGACTGCTTAGAACCGGTCCTCTAGTACAACCCGTGCCATCGCCTCTCTGGTCCAGAGGATCCACTACCAGTCCTGCCGGTTCGTGACAAAGAATTTGTACCTAAGGTCTCTTCCTCATTTCTCTTGACCAAGCTTTGGGCCCTCTAAATTTACGGATCCTCAAACAGACTCATTACACAAACTAGATATATACCTAGAGACTCAAACAAGTTGTTTAACCTTCCTTAGGGTAAAAACAAAGGAAAGGAAGCTTCTTCCAAAACATTCACTTCCTAGATTGTAAAATGAATTCAAAAAGCGTACAAGGGCAATATTAGAATTGCGGGTGGCAAAAGCATGAGTTTTCCTTGAGGCAATAAGTAGAGTAGCCAATGTAACACACATTCCCGAGACACTATCAAGCAGATCCAGGCACACTTACAATGATAGAGTTTTGGAGGAGGACTACTCATTCAGCTTTTACCTTCTCTGATTAAATGTTGTTGTTAAGCATCAACCTACCCATGTCAGCTAGTTATTTATCACAGGTATGCTGCCATAGAGGTGCCAGGAAAATAGAAAATTGTATCATGCATACCGTAATTTTTCTTTCCAGGTGCCTATCCATTGCATAATACGATCCCACCATTGGTATTCTTTATTTACAAAGAATGCTGGGGGTATGCTATTCACTGGTCCTGAGGAAGGAGACTGAAGCAGAGCTCTATCACAGGTATGCTGTCATGGATAGGCAACAGGAAAGGAAAATTACGGTAAGTATGATACATTTTTTATGTTTTACTTACCACCTGTGTACATCTTCACATCTCTCTTCTCTTTGTCTCTCTAAACAACATACCATTTTAGGCTGTACACTTTCCAGGTAACAACAAGATCTTATAACTGTCAC
The DNA here is from genome assembly GCF_965119305.1 of Pelophylax lessonae. Classification (NCBI taxonomy): domain Eukaryota; kingdom Metazoa; phylum Chordata; class Amphibia; order Anura; family Ranidae; genus Pelophylax; species Pelophylax lessonae. The sequence continues at coordinate 240,917,400 of NC_138769.1, forward strand.
CTTTCACTTACTAATGAATGCCATAAACACTTGGCTCACTTTGTTTATGTTTCTGAATATGCAAAACCTGCTCCTCACTGATTGACCCATGGCTTACTTTAATTTAATCCACCAAAATTCTACCACAGTTACACAAATACACAATTAAAGAGTGAAGGAACTGAAGTGCATGTGGTATCGAAGAGACCAATAACTAAACTCATAAACAATATGAAAAAAAGTAAACCAGAAGACATTTGGCCAAGGGAGATTACTGTGAATTACCATTTCAAACTTTAGCAACTTGAACACTTTCATGTTTAGGCCTCAAAAGATGTAAGTACTAAGAAAAGAGAAGGAAAAGGAGAGAGAAGACACCATGGAAAGCAGGAGCTGTGGGGGACATTTATTTAAACAGAAGTCCTACCACAGTCATACTGAAACTTAAAAAAGTTGATAAGATAAAAAAATAAATATACTACGCATTTATACAGCACATCAGTGTGCTTTACAGATGTGTTTAGATTTCCACTGGCTTGAGGGGTCCAAGACGAATGAAAAGTCATATGACTGGCACCTCCTCCAATCACAGAGTTCTTTCTGCCGCATTACTCAAAAAGACCACCATAGGACACACTGAAGACTCCACACTGTTGCCTTCATTTTATAATGCCAACCCCCTTCCCTGGCCGCAAGGGTTAAATCATTAAGTCTAGGACGGTGGTCTTCAATTTTTTCAGTTTGAGGGTCACGTTGTATATTTGATAAAAAGGTCAAAAAATGTGTTTTATAAATTAATGATTCAAGAAATAACTTCACATACCAGCAATCCCCCTTTCACCTCAGAAGACCGCTATTACATTAGAGTCCCCCCTTTCACATTAGAGCCCCCCTTTTTTCACAACAGAAAGTCCACCTTTGGCATGTGAAGTCCCCCTATCACAACAGAAGTCTCCCCTTTCACATCAGAAACCCCCCTATTATGTCAGAGAGTCCACACTTTCACATTAGTCCATCTGTCCTCCTCATTTGTCCCTCATTTTGGTTTGATCTATATAGTTGTATATAAAATTTACTTTTTATCAACCCAAGGAAGGTTAAACAACCTGTTTGAGTCTAGAAACTAGGTATATATCTAGTTTCCCGGTGCTAAACATTTCATCCAATTTGTAAGTTGCTGCATTTGTAAATTCCAAAAATCTGTATAAAGGAATAGCAGTGGTAAAAAAAAGTATTTGAAGGTTTAACTAATCATTATTTTTTTTTTATAAATCTCCTTTAAAGTAGATGTAAACTTGATTCAGGAAATTTGACCTAAGCACAAATATCTGTAGCATTTTCTTATCTCTCGCCAAAGTCCTTAGTCCCTGTGTCTTTCTGCTGTTTCATTGCTCTGTTATCAGCATGATAACTTCTGACAAGTTCTCCATCAACCAAGAGAAAATCTCCAACACAATGTGCACTTTCTTAAGAATATATCAAATTGAAGACAGCAGATATACATGTAAAACTTATGTAGGGTGATTTGTTTAACCACTTGCCTACAGTGCACTTTCACCCTCTTCCTGGCCAGACCGATTTTCAGCTTTCTGCGCTCTCACACTTTGAATGACAATTACTCAGTCATGCAACACTATACCCATAAAAAAATTGTGTCCTTTTTTCACACAAATAGAGCTTTCTTTTGATTGTATTTAATCAATACTGGGTTTTTTTATTTTTTGTGCTATAAATAAAAAAAGACTGAAAATATTGAGAAAAAAACACATTTTTCTTTGTTTCTGTCATTACATTTTGCAAATTACTAATTTTTCTTCACAAATGTTGGCCAGAATTTCTACTGCTACTTATCTTTGGTAAAAATAACCCAAGTAAGTGTATATTATTTGGTCTTTGTGAAAGTTATAGAGTCCACAAGCTATGGTGCTAATCATTGAAAATTGATCACACTTGATCACACCTGATGTAGTGAAGGCCTATCTCATTTCTTGAGACACTAAAAAGTCAAGAAAGTACAAATACCCCCCAAAAGACCCCTTTTTGGAAAGTAGACATTCCAAGGTATTTAATAAGGGGCATGGTGAGTTTTTTGAAGTTGTAATTTTTTCCCACAATTCTTTGCAAAATGAAGATTATTTCTTTTTTACAAATTGTCGTATTAACAGGTTATTTCTCTCACACAGCATATGTATGCTTGCAACTACACCCCAAAACACATTTTAATACTCCTCCTGAGTATGTCGATACCACATGTGTGAGACAGCCTAGCCACATACAGAGGCCTAACATCCAAGTAGCACCTTCAGGCATTCTGTCACGGAACCATGAACCAGACGTACAACAACAGATAAGTGAAAATAAGACAGCTTTATTGAAAAACAAGCTATAAAGCAAAAGTCCAAACGGATGGCGAAACCGATGCAGAGTCTTTGCGAAGCCAGGGGTCAGGAACCAGCAGGGTAGTCAGACGAAGCCAGGATCAGGAACCAACAGGGTAGTCAGACGAAGCCAGGATCAGGAACCAACAGGGTAGTCAGACGAAGCCAGGAACAGGAACCAGAAGTAGCAGCAGTCTTAGTAGCATGTGAACACAGGAGGACCAAGCATGGAACTGAAGCCACAGACCTCCTATATATATGAGCTAGGCATCCAGCTTCTCCCAGTGGGAAGGAGGAGCCGCAGGGTGGGAGGCTACAAGAAACCCAGAAACCAAGATGGCCGCCAGCACATGTCAAACGAAGGAGAACAGCAAGAAGGTAAGACCATGACAGTACCTCCCCCTCAAGGGCCCCTCCTCCGCGGAGTAAAGAACGGTTTCTGAGGGAAGCGTGCGTGGAAGGCTCGGAGCAAGGCAGGAGCATGGACATCTGCGGAGGGAACCCAGGAACGCTCCTCTGGACCATAACCACGCCAATGAACCAAAAACTGCACCCGACCGCGGACCAGGCGTGAGTCCAGGATATTGCTCACCTCATACTCCTCACGATTGCCCACTCGGACCGGACGAGGCCGAGGAACCGAGGAAGTGAAACGATTACACACCAGAGGCTTCAACAGCGAGACATGAAACACGTTGGAGATCCGCATGCCAGGAGGAAGCGCAAGGGCATAGGCTACCGGGTTTACCCTGCGAAGCACTCGGAAGGGACCAACAAAGCGAGGCGCCAGCTTGGGAGTGGGCACTCGAAGGTTGAGGTTGCGGGTGGACAACCATACACGGTCTCCGGCCTGGTAGGAAGGAGCAGGCGCTCGTCTGCGATCAGCCTGGAGTCTCTGGCGCTGCGCAGAGACCTCAAGGGACTTCTGGATCTGTACCCAAGAAGCACGTAGGACGGAAAGGTGATCCTCCACAGCCAGAATATCCTGGGGAGAGAATACCTCCGGTAACATGGCAGGTTGGAACCCATAGTTGGCCATGAAGGGAGACGTCCCAGAGGAAGAGTTCACCGCCGTGTTCCTGGCAAACTCAGCCCAAGGCAGGAGGTCAACCCAATTGTCTTGGTGATCGGAGACATAGCAACGAAGGAATTGCTCCAAGGCCTGATTGGATCGTTCTGCGGCCCCATTGGACTGAGGGTGGTAGGCCGAGGAGAAGGAGAGATGAATCCCCAACTGGGAGCAAAAGGCGCGCCAGAACCTGGACACAAACTGACTCCCCCGATCCGACACAATCTCCTTGGGCAAACCGTGCAACCGGAAGACCTCCCTGGCAAAAATCGTGGCCAACTCCTGTGCAGAGGGTAACTTCTTGAGAGGAACACAGTGACACATTTTGGAAAACCGATCCACAATCATGAGAATGACCGTATGGCCTCGGGATGCAGGGAGGTCCACAATGAAATCCATCCCCAGGTGTGACCATGGGCGCTCCCCGGTGGCTAAGGGTTGCAGAAGGCCCAACGGAAGGTGCCGAGGGGACTTACTCTGGGCACAAACGGAGCATGCCGCTACATATGCGGCGATGTCGGAACGTAGGGAAGGCCACCAGAACAGACGTGAAACAGCCCAGGACAGCTGATTCTTTCCAGGATGCCCCGCGGTCTTGGAGTTATGGTAGGTTCGCAACAACCGAGTGCGCAACTCCTCAGGCACAAAACATCTGCCGTTGGGTCTCCCAGAGGGAGCACCAGATTGAGCCGCCAAAATCTGCTCACCCAGGGGAGAGGTCAGGCTGGTGCGAATGGCAGCCAGGATCTGATTCGGAGGTATGACCGAAGTCGGAATCGACTCCTCCCTGGACAGGTCGGAGTACTGCCGTGATAAGGCATCAGCCCTGATGTTCTTGGAACCGGGTAGGTAGGAGACCACGTAATTAAAACGTGACAAGAACAGAGCCCATCTGGCCTGACGTGGTGTCAATCTCTTGGCCTCAGAGAGGTAGGTCAGATTCTTGTGGTCCGTCAGGATGAGGACCGGAACCACCGAACCCTCGAGCAAGTGCCTCCATTCTTTAAGAGCCTGCACGATGGCCAATAACTCCCTGTCACCAATCTGGTAGTTGCACTCCGCGGAAGACAGTTTCCGGGAGTAAAACCCACAAGGAAGCAGAGGACCCTCTGGTGTTCTACGCTGAGACAGAAGGGCGCCTACTCCCGTCTCAGACGCGTCCACCTCGAGGACAAAGGGCAACCCAGGGTTGGGATGCGACAGAATCGGAGCCGACACAAAGGCGGACTTTAGAGCCTCAAAAGCTCGGATGGCCTCGGGCGGCCAGACCTGGGAATTACTGCCCTTCCTGGTCAGATCCGTGAGAGGCTTGGCTAGCATGGAAAAGTCCCTGATGAACTTCCGATAATAATTGGCGAAGCCCAAAAAGCGATGCAGGGAGCGAAGACCACTGGGCTGGGGCCACTGTAAGACAGCCGAAACCTTCTCAGGATCCATGGAGAACCCCTCAGCGGAAATGATGTAACCTAAGAAGGTTACCTGGGATCGGTGAAATTCGCATTTCTCAAGCTTACCGAACAGCTTGTTCTCTCGTAACCGTTGCAACACTCGTTTGACATCCAGAATGTGGGTCTCCATGGACTCAGAATATACCAAGATGTCATCCAGGTAGACCACCACACACTGCTGCAACAGGTCACGGAAAACATCGTTGATGAATTCCTGAAAGACTGCGGGCGCATTGCACAGCCCAAAGGGCATAACCAAGGATTCATAATGACCGGTCCTGGTGTTAAACCCGGTCTTCCACTCATCGCCCGCCTTGATCCTTACGAGGTTATATGCCGCCCTCAGGTCGAGTTTGGTAAAGACCGTGGCCCCTTTAAGGCGATCGAACAGCTCGGAAATCAAGGGTATTGGGTAAGCGTTCTTGATCGTGATGCGATTGAGACCCCTGTAATCGATGCAAGGCCTCAACTCACCGCCCTTCTTTTTCACAAAGAAAAATCCAGCCCCTGCCGGGGACGAGGATTTGCGAATGTGTCCACGTGAAAGCGCCTCCCTCACGTACTCCTCCATGGCCTCATTCTCCGCTACCGACAGTGGATAGACTTTGCCACGAGGAGGAACGGCACCAGATTGTAACTCGATGGCACAATCGTATGGGCGGTGCGGAGGTAGGGCAACCGCGCGCACCTTATCGAATACATCCCGGTACTCCTCGTATTCAGGGGGCAACAGAGAGTCCGAAGAAGTACACAGCAACTTGACAGGCCCATGGATGCAACTAGTCCCACACTGCGGTGACCATGAGAGGATCTCGGCCGATCTCCAATCGAAAATCGGATTATGCTTCTGGAGCCAGGGGTACCCCAAGACCACCGAGTAGTGTGGAGACGAAATAACCTGGAAGCAGACCGACTCTCTGTGGACGGCACCAATGGCTAACCCCACTGCAAGGGTCTCATGAGTCACGTGTGGCGGCAGAAGGGGTCTGCCGTCTATCGCCTCAAGAGCCAGAGGAGAACCTCGAGCCTGCAGAGGAATGGAATTGGCGGCAGCGAACACACTATCAATGAACAAACCACCAGCACCAGAGTCCACCAACGCCTGGGTCGTCACCGAGCCCCCGACCCAGGAAAGGACAACAGTGATCAGTGGTTTGTCAACACGGGAAACCGGGGACGAGGAGACTCCACCCAAGATCTGCCCCCGACAGGATCTCAGGTGCGAGCGTTTCCCTGGACGGTTCGGACATGCCAACCGAAAATGCCCACCGAGACCACAGTACATGCATCGGCCCTCGCGTCTCCGGAGTACCCTCTCCCCCTCGGACAGGCGAGCAAACCCCAGCTGCATGGGTTCACCCCCAGACAAGTCATCCCCAGGAGGCGTGGGAGGAGAGGGAGGCACGGGTGGGACAACAAAGGTAGGCGCCAATCTGTTAGGAGGCCTCCGCAGACTCTCCTTAAAGGAAGGTCTCTCCCTAAGTCTGGTGTCAATCAAAATCAGGAAAGAAATAAGAGACTCGAGCTCCACTGGTAGGTCCTTAGCTGCAACCTCATCCTTCAAGGCATCTGAGAGACCATGAGAGAAAGCAGCGACCAGAGCCTCATTATTCCAGCCCACCTCTGCTGCCAGGGTACGAAACTCAATGGCGTATTCAGCTACGGATCGTGAACCCTGTCTGATGGACATAAGGAGCTTCGCAGCAGAGGCAGCACGAGCCGGCACATCGAATACCTTCCGAAAAGAAGCAACAAAACCGGAAAACTCGGCAACCACCGGATTGTTGTTCTCCCATAAAGGGCTGGCCCCATAAAAATGACCCCATTTTGGAAAGCAAACACCCCAACGTATAATTTTTGAGGCATAATGAGTCTTTTGAACGTGTCATTTTTTTCCACAAGTTTTTGGAAACTGTGGAAAGAAAATGAAAATGCTTTTTTTTTACACAAAGTTGTCCATTTATGCAATATTTCTAAAACATAGCATGTACATAGCAAAAATTGCACCCCAAAATACATTCTGCTACTCCTCCTGAGTATGGCGATACCACATGTGTGAGACTTTTTCACAGCCTGACCACATACAGAGGTCCAACATCCAAGTAGCACCGTCCGGCATTCTAGAAGCAGAAATTACACATATCATTTCCTGACAACCTATCACACTTTTGAAGGCCCTGGAGCACCAGGACAATAGATACCCCCCATAAAATGACCCCATTTTGGAAAGCAAACAGCCCAACGTATAATTTTAGAGGCATAATGAGTCTTTTGAATATGTCATTTTTTTTCCACAAGTTTTTGGAAAATGTGGAAAGAAAATGAAAACGCATTCTTTTTACACAAAGTTGTCCATTTATGCAATATTTCTAACACATAGCATGTACATAGCAAAAATTGCACCCCAAAATACATTCTGCTATTCCTCCCGAGTATGGCGATACCACATGTGTAACACTTTTACAAAGCCTAGCCACATACAGAGGCCCAACATCCAAGTAGCACTTTACACAAAGTTGTCCATTTATCCACTTTAAGACTGGGCCTATTTTTGACACTTGGTGTTTACAAGCTAAAATCATTTTCTTGCTAGAAAACTACTTAGAACCCCGAAACATTATATATTTTTTTTAGCAGAGACCCTAGAGATTAAAATGGAGATCATTGCAATATTTTTTATCACACCATATTTGCGCAGCAGTCTTCCAAATGCAATTTTTTTGAAAAAAAAATCACTTTTTTGAATTAAAAAATAATAAAACAGTAAATTTAGCTCAATTTTTTTCCATAATGTGAAAGATAATGTTACGCAGAGTAATTAGATACCCAACATGTCATGCTTCAAAATTGGGCACGCTCGCGGAATGGCGCCAAACATTGGTACTTAAAAATCCCCATAGGCAACATTTTAAAAAAATCTACAGGTTACCAGCTTAGAGTTACAGAGGAGGTCTAGGGCTCAAATTATTGCTCGCGCTCTAACGATCACGGCGATACCTCAAGTGTTTGGTTTGAACACAGTTTACATATGTGGGCGGGATTTGCACATGCGTTTGCTTCTGCGCGATAGCTAACGGGGACAGGGCGCTTACATTTTTTTTCCTATTTATTTTATTTAATATTTTTTTATTTTTACACAGTTTTAAAAAAAAAAATGTTTTGATAATTTGTATTCCTATTACAAGGAATGTAAACATCCCTTGTAATAGAAATAGGCATGACAGGTCCTCTTTATTGTGAGATCTGGGGTCAAGAAGACCTCACACCTCACAACTACACTAAAAAAGAAAAAAAATTGTTGAAAAAGAAAAAAAAACAAAACAAAAACAAATAAAAAAACGGCCCTTTAAACCGGTTGCTAGGCATGACTTTTGACGTAGCTCCGGTCCTCCAAGACCATGGAGTCGAGTGAGGGCCATCTTGCCCTCACTCGACTTCCTGTCTCTGAGGATCTGAGACCGGATAGTTTTCCCCGTTGCTGGCGGGTCCGGTAAGCTGGGAAAACGTCTAGGACGTGGCGGGAGGGGGGGGCACCTCTTCCCCTGTACCGTTGCGGCGGATTGAATCCGCCACTGGGACCACCCTTATCTGAAAGCCAACCGCCCGCCGTTTAAAAAAATACCGGGATTATAGCAGCTATCTGCTGCCATAACCCCAGTATTTAGCTTTAAATGGCCGATTTATATAGTCGTTAGGCGGTCGGTAAGTGGTTGCATGTATATAGCAAAAATTGCACCCCAAAATACATTCTGCTACTCCTCCTAAGTATGACAATTCCACACGTGTGAGACTTTTACATAGCCTGATCACAAACAGAGGCCCAACATTCAAGTAGCACCGTCAGGCATTCTGAGAACATAAAATACACATCTAATTTCCTGACAACCTATCATTTTTGAAGGCCCCTCATATTTTTAACACACAGCATGTACATACCAAGAATTACACTACAAAATACATTGTATAAAGGAAAGTGTAAAACAAAGTATTACCTGTGGTTTTAGTAGTGCAGTTGTCCACAGAGGAGAGCATTAGTCCAGGCAGCAGGCAGGGACACTGGAAAAGAGAAATGGACAGAGGGCGCACCAGCCTAGCGCATTATCTTTAAAACAATTTATTGTAATAGACATGTATACACATTATACTCACAAAACGATTATGAAACACGGGCAATAAGCAATGAGGGACCACCAGGCAGCAGGCAGGGACATGCTTAGCGACTACAATAGCAATTTTCCAGGCAGCAGGCAGGAAAATAGTCTATAGTCAATACTGGGATATTGTCAGCACAGCTGCAGCATTTGTCCAAAGGAATTTTCCAGGCAGAGACATGGTCAGCACAGCCATAATATTGGTCCTGGTACACTGCAGACAATCATTGTACCACTCTCCAGCCCTTCATTAACATACTGCCTCTTGCTACAGCTAATATCATGCAGCAGGCAGAGGCACAATGGTAGTAAGTCAGCTGAGGGCCTCGGTTAGGTAAGACCTAGGGACAGGGGTAGAGGCTTCTCCCACCCAAATCTCTTTGAAGCCTCCGGACTCCAGATCCGGAATTTACGAAACCCAGAGAGAACCAAAAAATTGTTTTTCTCCATCCAGAAAAACAACTCTGGAGCCCCTCACATATGTGAGACCCCTGTGTACTACAGTAGCAGGGCATTAGATCAGTTCAAGCATAGTCGGTAAAACAGGCCAGGGTCAGTTCACGTGCAAGCAATCCAAGCGGCAGGCAGAAGCGTAGTTGATAAAACAGGCCAGGGTCAGTTCACAGGGAAGCAATCCAAACAGTAGGAAGAAGCGTAATCGGTAAAACAGGCCAGGGTCAGTTCACGTGAAAGCAGTCCAAACAGTAGGCAGAGGCATAGTGGAAAAACAGGCCAGGGTCAGTGTGACGAGACCCTTGCTCGCCCTGTCCGCTCTCCCGACACTCCTCTGTTTCTAGTCAGCTTGCAGATCGCATCGTCTGATGGTTCGGTCAACCAAGGATCCGGGATCCGAACTACAGCTATGTGCCGTTCGGAATCCATTAGAACAAAACACCAAGCAGGCTGTATGTAAGTTCAAGCAGGAAGACAATTTATTGGAAGAACACAGCACACTTTATACAGAAAGTGGAATACCCATGCAAATGAGGGCTTGAAATGAGTCAACAGGGATTGGTCAGATAGCTTTGACCAATGCAAATGAGGGCTTGAAAATGAGTCAGTAGTGATTGGTCAGATAACTTTGACCAATGCAAGGAGACAGAAGCCCCAGGGGGCAATCAATGTACACAATAGTTAGACACAGAACAATGGTTGTCTAACGAGCCCTGAATACACATTACTCTGTGTCAATACCTCCCTTAGCAGACAACAGGTGCGGTCATTAGCATTAGCCCACCTGACAATAGTTGAATGGGGAGCCACCCCCAGACAGTCCGGCTCCTCAGAACTTCCTGGGATGACCATATTAGGAATGGGCTTCCTGCTCAGAAACCTCATGGCAAAGGGAACAATTGACCTTGCTGACAAAAATGAAGCAATTCAACCCCTCACCCATCTGTTCTTAAATTCCAGTGATGGTGAACACCATCACAGTCAGTTTATGTGGAAGGCAGTGGCATGGTTATAGGAGGAAAATTGGTCAGCACAGATGAAAACAGGGAAATTATTAAAATATGGGCTAGTAATTTATGGATGTATGATAACGTCTGAAGCATTCTCCAATGCACAGGCCAGGTTGGGAGGGACAGTCCGGACAATAGTAGCTGGTATCTTTACGAAATCCCCTTTTGCTGCATACACGACATCTTTTTTGGAGTCTTCGGCCTGCTTCAGATGGTGGAATGTGGTCTGGAAAGTGGTGCTCATTAAGTCGGCTAACAGCGTCAGAGCGAAGGTTTTCTGGGGGGGTCCTTGTTGGTAGATGAGGGTCGTGACAATTTCTTCAATGAATTTTAGGAAGGAGATGAGGCTTTCACTGGATTTGGTGTAGATAACATAAGCATTATAAAAGGCCAATTGAAATAAATAAATTGCAACTTTCTTGTACCAGAAACGGGACTTCCTTGTTGCTAAGTAGGGCTGAAGCATTTGGTCATTAAAATATTAAAATACACCCCCCCCCCCCATGTAAAGATTGTAATCCCGGACGCACGTTGGCTTTTGAATGGGACCTCTTCTTCTTCAAACCTTAACTGTGGTGTCGTTATGAATGGTGGACATCATATACACATTTCTATTATCCTTCCATCTCAAGGTCAGCACTTCGTTGTTTCTTAAGGCTGCTATTTCCCCCTTTCTCATTTTTTTATTCACTAAGGATTGTGGGAAGCCCTTCCTGTTCTTCCTGGTGGTTCCGAAGCCCAGGGTTTTTTCAAGGTAGGTAGAGATGATTGAAAAGGGGCAGGCTGGTATTATAATTATCCAGGTATATGTGGTAACCTCTCCTCAGCAGTGGGTACGCCAAGTCCCATACAGCCTTTCCGTTTGTGCCCATGTAGGCCGGGCAATCAGGGGGATCGAGCTGGGAATCTCTTCCATCGTATATGCGGAATGCATACAGATATTCCGTGGCTCTTTCGCATAGTTTATATAATTTGACTCCATATTTGGACCTTTTGCTCGGAATATATTGCTTTATTCCTAGCCGGCCTGTGAAGTGTAGCAGGGACTCATCCACACATACGTTTTGATCAGAGACGTAAAGTTCTGCAAAACTTTGGGGAAAAAAAATTACAAGGGAGCGAATTTTACTTGTCAAAATTTGGATGATTTTTTTTTTGGGGGGGGGGGGGGGCACTGGCTGTTGTCACTGAAATGAAGGAAGCGTGGGGGGGCGTGGCCGACTGGGCATGTGAGTGGAAGCAGCTCACAGGGCTCCTCCAGTAACCCGCTAAATATACCCTTTTTCCCCGGCCTGGATACTTCCTACTGCACCCCAATCCTTCTCGGGGGGCCCCCTGAGTCTGGTGCTGCACGACTTGCCCCCGGATCGGTGCCTGGTGTGCGGCCGCTCTGGACCGTGGAGAGAGGGCCGCGCCGCCGGATCTGCATCCCGGGCCATCCTCCTTCATCCTTGCGGACCTGGGACCCGGACTGCCTCCCCTGGGACTGGGACGCCTCCTGCAGTGCGGGCCTGCCACTAGTTTTGGCCGCGGAGCGTTTCCAGCTGAGTTCCGGGTTGCGGCCTAGTCGAGAGCCGAAGCCGCGGCCTTTCCTACGGCGGGCGCCCGCTCGTGGCGGCGTGGATCCGGTAAGCGGCGGCCTCCATCTGCTGACCCACTGACCACCAGGGACTACTTCACTGCTTGGGCTGCTACCTCCCTACACCCTCCATGTCCCGCGCGGGTGCTGCAATGACCCGGGGGAGTAAATTAAAGGATGGCACTGTCCCTGGCTTGGCCGGCCAGGATGTCGCTGGGGGGACGCCGCAGTCTGCCTCAAAAGGCCCTGACAAACTAAGAGACACTGGCACTAAGCCCAAGGCGGGGCGCCCGGGGGGAAAGGACAGTGCTGGCGATATTCTTCTGTACGCAAAGAAGCTTTGCGACCTCCCGGGAACCAGCGCTGTGGAGGCTGCACCCCTGCCGGGTGCACAGGCACTGGGGGACGCGCATCAGGAACCGGGGGCTCTGGACCCACCTGAGCAGCTTGACTTTGGGACTGAGCTAGAGGGAGATGTGCTGGAGGGGACTCAGCCCACCCTGGGTCAAATCTTGATGGCTGTACAGAAATGCACGGCGTCCGTGAATGTTGTCAAGGACAGGCTGGGGGGTCTCACGGAGGAGGTGGCCCTTCTGCGTCAAGATCTACAAAAAATGCGGGAACGCACCACTGCTGTTGAAAGTCGCGTCTGTGACCTAGAGGATCAGATGCCCACATTACTCTCGGACACCAGGAAGACGGCTAGGCTGGCTCAGGCTAATAGGAATAAGACGGACGATATTGAAAACCGCCTGCGCAGGAATAATGTCCGCATAGTGGGGCTCCCGGAGAAGGTGGAGGGACGGGACCCCACTGACTTTGTTGAGACCTGGCTGTGCGATACTTTTGACCGGGCTTCCTTCTCTCCCCTGTTCGCAGGGGAGAGGGCGCACCGGGTCCCCACTAGGGCCCTGCCTGGCAATGCCCCTAGGCCAATGCTTGCGAAAATACTTCATTACAGGGACAGAGAGAAGATCCTACGGCTGGCCAGGGAGAAGGCGGAAATACGCTTCAATGGGGTCAGAGTGTCATTCTATCCTGATTTTTCTGCCGAGGTGCAGAAACAGAGAGCAAAATTTATTGAAGTGAAGCAGCGACTTCGCCGCCTGGGCCTAGTGTATGCCATGCTGTACCCTGCTCGCCTCCGTGTCACGGCTGAGGGAAGGGCACACTTTTTTGATACGGCCGCGGACGCGGTGAATTGGCTGGACGTGCACGAGCCCGCTCTCCGCCGTCGACGCCCTGAAGATCCGGGAGACTGAGTTGAAGGGGTGGCGTGATGGGTTCCTGATGTGTTCTGGGGGTTGCTCCCCTCTACAAGTGACTACATGTTTGGATTACAAATTGACCCGGCCGGGGACGTTTACGGTTACCTGTTTGGATGATGAAGCTCTACGCAAGGTATGAATATCTGGATTTTGTTGTATCTACCCACACTGCTGGTGTGGCATGTTGTGATTTTTTCGCACGGTTGTGCGTTTTTGGGCGGGTGGATTCCACTGGACTGTCCGTCCGCTGTCGGGTGCACCGCTTATGGGCTACCCGCCCGTTTTCAGTTTTATGACGAGGCACCGTTGTGCCTTGCTGGACTGAGACTTTTCATTTTGCTTTCCATTTTTGTTTTTGAGAGCACTTCACCCATACCGGACTTTTTGGACTCTATGTTTCTGCACACCTTGCCTCTTTTACTTTTGTTCCTGGATGTCGCACCCTACTTTGTTGCACGACGGAGGTACAGGGGGGCAGAGGCCCCACCCCATCTTTCTCTTTTGCCATGGCTGGAGTACCTGTGATCTCATGGAATGTCCGTGGCCTTGGGTGCCCAGGAAAACGGGCTATGATTGCTACACAGTTGAAGAAACACCACCCTGCCATCATAGGCCTCCAAGAGACACATCTGCAGGGGGACACTGTGAACTGTTTGCGATATTCTTGGGTGGGGTGGGGGTATCACTCCACCCACTCCACATATTCCAGGGGAGTCAGTGTTCTGGTTCACAGGGCGCTGGCTTTCAGGGAACTGGGGGTGCAGGTGGACCCTGAGGGAAGGTTTGTTTTTTTGCATTGTGTGCTGTTTCAGTTTACGTGTGTGTTGGCGGTGGTTTACATTCCGCCCCCGTTCTCATCTTTAGTTCTTAGGGAATTGCTTAACTTCACGCTAGACAAAGTGGGCACCCCGCTGATTGTTGTGGGGGATTTTAACGGTATCTTGGATCCCGTCCGGGATAGGCATCCGCCATCCCCCTCTCCGGTGGTTGACAGGGGCACTGCCCTTTCGCGCTTCCTGGAGGAGGTGGAATGGTCGGAGGCCTGGCGTCTGAAGCATCCTGGAGTAGTTCAATTTTCGTGTTTTTCTAAAACGCACTCCTCCCTGTCTAGGATTGATCTTTGCGTATGTAATAGGACCGCCCTCCCTGTTGTGGAGGAAGCGGAATATGCCCTTAGGGGTATCTCCGATCACTCTCCGCTGGTGGTTCGGCTGGCGGTGCGCCCCCGGGTGGCTTTAACTAGGGCCCCCTGGAGGTTCAACGCGTTTTGGCTGAAGCTGTTCCCACAGGATAACGGCATTGCTGCTGCCATCGGAGAGTTTTTTGAGATCCATGGTCAGCACGGGGATGTGCTGGCGAGATGGGATGCCTTCAAATGCTTCCTCCGAGGGGTGTTGATTACCCATATCCAGAAGGTTCAGACAGGGTCTAAGCTCTTTGAGGAACAGTTAGCTGGTACCACGCAGAGGTTGGAGGCCGATTATATTGTTGACCCTACTGAGGAGAAGAGAGCAGCCTGGCTCTCGGCTCAATCGGTATGGTTGGGGGAAGTCCGATCTAAGGTTGATAAGAAGCGTTTTTTCACCAAGACCACGTTTTACGAAGAGGGGGAGCGGACGGGCCGCTTGCTGTCTCGTTTGGTGGGAGCGCGCCCCTCGGTTCCCCCCATAGGAGCACTTAGGTTGCCAACAGGACGACTGGTGAATAGGCAGGGGGAAATTATGGCGGAACTTACTAGATTCTACACTGACATTTATTCTACAAGGGCAACATACAGTTCGGAGGAGTTGCGGGAGTACTTAGGCACCACGCCACTTCCGAGACTCACTGCAGAACAACGGGAGGGGCTAGAGGCACCCATTACGGAGGAGGAGTTGGTGGAGGCATTGGCCCTCTTCCCGGGAGCCAAGGCGCCTGGGGATGATGGCCTCCCCGTGGAGGTTTATCAAGCCTTCTCGGGGCTGCTGATGCCGAAGTTGTTGGAGGTGTTCCAGACGGCTAGAGAGGCTGGGGCGCTTCCGGAGTCCATGTCTAGGGCGAGCATTGTGCTTCTGCTTAAGCCTGGGAAGTCGCCCACGGACCCGGGATCATACAGACCCATTTCATTGCTCCAGGCAGACGTCAAATTGTTGGCCAAGGTTTTAGCAAGGCGGGTGAATTCAGTGATCACTCATATTATTCATGAGGATCAGGCGGGCTTCATGCCCAATAGGTCCACGGCCCTTAATCTTAGACGACTGTTCGTTGTGATCCAAACACCGGCGGATAATATGGGAGAAAGAGCGCTGTTGTCTTTGGACGCCAACAAGGCGTTTGACAGCGTGGAATGGGGATATCTGTGGGCGGTGATGGAGGCGTTTGGGTTTGGCCCGGTGTTTCTATCATGGGTGCGACTGCTATACCATCAACCTCGGGCATCGATACGAGAGGGAGGTAGGACATCTGAGGGCTTCAGCCTCGGTAGGGGAACGAGGCAGGGCTGCCCGCTTTCCCCTTTGTTATTTGCACTTGCAATTGAGCCCCTTGCGACGCGTATCAGACACAGGGACTCCATAGTGGGTTTCAAGTACGGTCCTCTCCAGGACAAAATACTTTTATATGCGGACGACATGCTACTGACTTTGGGGGACACGGGTGGATCCTTACGGGCGGTTATGTCTGAGATCACAGAGTTCGGGAGGTTTTCGGGTCTCACCATAAATTGGTCCAAATCAGCGTTGCTGCACCTGGATGCGGACGCTGCTCAGCCGGTGGGCTCTCACTGCCCGGTCCCGGTGGTTGATAAGTTTAAGTATCTGGGGGTGGTGGTGTCGGCGGACCCAAATCAATATAGTGTGCTCAACATTAGCCCTCTTCTTACGCGCTTCCGGGATAAAATTAGGATCTGGACTAAGCTCTGGCTCTCCCTGGCGGGACGAGTAAACCTTATCAAAATGATATTGATGCCTCAACTGCTATACTTCCTGCACAATTCCCCGATTGTTATTACCCTGAAAACTTTTCGTATTGTAAATACCCTCTTCCGCTCCTTGCTGTGGAAGGGAAAGGCGGCTAGAATCCGCTTGGAACAGCTGCAGAAGCCCAGGGATGGGGGGGGCCTTGCCCTGCCCAACCCCTGGCTGTACTATCTGGCGTCCCAGCTGCAGCACCTGGTGGGCGTGCTGTCGGGGGCTCCGGGTGGTGCGGCATTGGCAGTTATGCAGGCATTTACAGAGACATCTGGGGTACCGGAGGGACTGGAGGCACAGCTGTTTACCAAACCCAATCGGCGATACCCGACGTATCGCCTCTTACAGAAGGTATGGGATAAGACGAAACAAATGCAACAAGTGACGGGGTATACCAAATTTAGTCCGATCTGGGGTAACCGCGCGTACCCAGAGCTGTGCAAATTAGATCAGGCGGACAGATGGCGGGCTTTTGGGGTGACTCATTTGCGGCACATCCTCCGCGGAGGGGTCCTGCTACCATTTGCGCAATTGCAGGAGCGCTTTTCCTTACCCGACCACATGACATTCTACTATTTCCAGTTACAACATGCGCTGCGGGCTCAGGCTGCCACGGGACAGCTCCACCTGTCCCCTACTCCTATATTCTATCTTATGCAACAGTTTACTGACACCAAAGGGTTCATATCTAGCTGCTATTCCGCCCTGCTGAGCGCATACTTAGAAAAATACCCTAGCAAGGCCTGTGATCACTGGAGCACTGATGTGGGGGAGATCCCGGGAGAGCAGTGGGAGGAGGCCTTAGAATCAGTCCGCACGTGTTCTTTGAATGTTTCGCATCAGGTGTCTCAATTATACATATTACTTAGGGTCCACCACACTCCTCTGAAACTGTACTCTATGGGTGTCCGTGACGACGATATATGCGGCCGTTGCCAAAGGGAGGTGGGTGACTTAATTCACCTGTTGTGGCGTTGTCCAAAGCTGCACAGGTACTGGACTGAGGTGCGCTCTGCTATTAATAGTACCCTGGGGATAGATGTGCCTGGGGACCCTAAACACTGCATTCTGGGCATTCTGGACCAACAAGTGGAGGACAGACATCTGAGGGAGGCGGCCTCTCGTGCCCTGTTTCAGGCTCGCTTACTTATATTGCGACTATGGACTGCACCTGAGCCTCCGACCTTTCGGATGTGGCTAGAGCAAATTGGGAGCACCCTTAGAATGGAAAAGGTTATTTACCAACATAGGGGATCTTCACAAAAATTCTCTAAAATATGGGGTGCTTGGTTGAATTGTCCGGGAATGGCCCCTACGGACCTCATCCTGGACCGTTTACTGTCTTAAATGTGTAAATATGGGTTGGGGTTGCCGGTGGATGATTGCTAGTTACGTTGGGGGTGGATTGGAGGGCCGTGATCATGATACTGTTTCAGGCGCTGTTGTTGGGGGTTGTCTGCTTCAGGGGGGGTTGTGATGTACTTGTTATGCACACTATTCTTTCTGAGGTGATGGTGATTTCATGTTGCTATGCCTGTACAGTGTATTGCAGTTTTCATGTGGTGCTGTGATTTTCTCTCAATAAAGATGTTTTCTGATTTAAAAAAAGAAATGAAGGAAGCGCATAATAATTTCATACCTGGACATTAGGGAAGAATATATGGGCATATGGGGTGGGTGGACCAATAGGCATGTCCTTCATTTTTTTCGTTTATCGTGAGGCCCAAAAACATTTTGAACTCCTCCAAGGTCAAATCTCTCCACTCAAATGGACGGGAATAGGATGATTGGGGGTTGTTTACAATAAACTGCTGGGCATACAGATTTGTTTGGTCCACGATGAATTGCAGAAAATTGTTGGGCAAAAATAAATGGAGAAAATCAATTAAAGCAAAATTCTCTGTATTGGCCTGCACACCTGGCTGTGTGGGGAAAGTGGGAATATTTGCTGATCCCGAGTTGGAGGGCAGTCATCTTGGGTTGGCAAGAGCATCTAGGAGGTGGGTAGTGGCCCTGGCTCTTGGGGGATGTGACACTCCAGTGCTGGTAGTAGGGGGATTTGAAATTGGGAGTGATACCGCAGCGCTGGACCTAGGAATTCACTCCTGGGGTGTATCGCTGGTGGCAGTGCTGATACTGGCCCTGGGCATAGGATCCTGGGGTGTACTGCTGGTGGCAGTGCTGGTACTGGGCATAGGATCCTGGGGTGTATCCTTTGTGGCTGCCTGGTTTCCAGAGCGCCGTGCCCTTTTAGGAAGGATCCATTCTTCCTCCAAGTCCATCTCTGATCCGCTACTATTAGCGATTTCAAATTCCGAATCGGATTTGAAATTGGATTCGGATACTGATGAGAGCTCCCCGGTGCTCTCATCAGTCATGGAGAGGACCTGAAGGGCCTTCTCCCTGCTGTACATCCTTTTTTATATGATGGCTGTGATGGGCTGTGCGACGGGTGACTGCGGATGATCACTGATGGGTGGCAGGTGACTGATAGGTGGCAGGTGACGGTCACTGATGGGGTGACAGATGACGATGACTGATGGGTTGACAGATGGCGATGACTTATGGGGTAACAGGTGATGATGACTGATGGGGTGACAGGTGACGATGACTGATGGGGTGACAGATGAAGATGACTGATGGGGTGACAGGTGACGATGATTGATGGGGTGACAGATGACGATCACTGATGGGGTGACAGGTGACGATGATTGATGGGGTGACAGATGACGATCACTGATGGGGTGACAAGTGACAATGACTGATGGGGTGACAGATGACGATGACTGATGGGGTGACAGGTGACGGTGATTGATGGGGTGACAGGTGCACCGCTGGCCGGTGCTGATGGCAGTCTCTGGTGACAGGTGCACTTTATGGGTGGCGATTTCTGGGCACTGATGAGGTTACTGTTTGGTGACAGGTGCAATTGGGGGGGGGGGGGCTGATGACTGTATGGGGACACTTTTTTTTTGTGCTTTTACAGACAGGTGCACAGATCAATAACTCACTTTTTCTGGCTGTGCTTTCCTCACACTGGAAACAGTGTGTGAAGGGGAGAAGAGCTAGTAACAGTGAGTTACTGCTCTGTATTTACATTTGTGAACGGCTGTGAATGGATTCACAGCCGATCACGTGGTAAACAGCCACTGTCATTGGCTGTTTACCACTGTCGGTGACTAGATGTGTTCCTAGGGAACACAGCGCCACCGACATGACCGTGCTGCCCGCTCCCAATCGCTCATGCGCGGTCTTCTTCCGGGCTTTACTATTGTGATCGGCTGTGTGATTAGAACACAGCCGATCACGTGGGAAACAGCCATGCCCATTGGCTGTTTCCCCCCTACTGGTGACGCGCTGTGTCTCGGCCACCGACAGTGCAGGGTGGCGCGCACACGATCGCGTGCCTGTCCTGCCTGAATGGGCCGCCGTCATATGACGTTGGCCCAGAACAATGGCCGCACCGCTCCGTTGTCATTTGACGGTGGGCGGGCGGCAAGTGGTTAATCTCTATGTATCATCTGAGGCTGTTCACTTCACTGGGTAGATGTGAGGGTTTTACTGTATATCCACTTTAAGGGGTATGTGTCCTATGCCAACCTACTTTTGAGATAGGTGGCTAACTCACTTTACCTCCCCTTCCACTGCCCCCCCCCCCCGCCAAAAAAAACCCCAAACATATATAGTATTTAGTTACTAGTCCTAAACAGGCTTACTATATGGCGACAATAGGCTTGTATAAGAACAGGGCACAGGAGAAAAGGTGAGTAAGGCAGTGGGGCTACTTTTTGTAACATGCCTAGTTATTTTTTCCTTTTTTTTTTTTAACTGCAGGTCTGCTTCAACACAGTCTGATCTGTTTATAGATATTCAGTGCTAAAAGAATTGTCAGTGGGTATGTATACTTGAACAGCTACTACATAGAAAACATCTTCTCTTTTCAGAACTTGCAGAGGTTTCCACTTTAAAGCAGAAGTACAGCCTAATACCTTAAATTCTCCCCTGCAATCATTAACCACTTCCAGACCAGCCCCAGCAGTTATACGGCAGCAGGTTCCCGCAAATTGCCGTACCTGTACGGCGGTTTGCGGTAACGATCCTGTGGGCGCCAGCCGCTGCGATTGCCACCAGGCCCCCGCAATTGCTCCCCATGAAGAGAGGGTGGCGGTCTGCTGTTATAAACACAGCAGACCGTTGTTCTCTCTGCTGTCAACACAGAGCCCCTGTCTTCCTGCTATTTAGGAACCCTCTTTCCAATGGTTTCCAAACACTGGTGTTGCTATCTACATATCAATATACTTTTTCTGTTATCACCAATGTGATGCAGTATACACTACAATATATTGACATACCTTTTATACAATCTTTTTCAGCCAGTTATATGGAAACCAAGATCTCATCACCATCCTCCCATGTGTGTTCTCGCCTGGTCCCCGTTTGGTTGCTGCAGATTTTGGCCCCTTCAGCTCCCGGGTTGAACTTGGTGCCTCCGCCTTATGGCAGCGTCATACCCATTGTTTTGACCTAATCATACGTAAGTGTGGATCTCCCCACATGGGCCATATATTTATTGAGTCCCCGCACTTATTAGTCAGCACTATGTAGATTATTTTATACTGACATATATTTATTTTATAGAAACACTCATGTATCATTACTCCTGATGAGTGGGCATTCGACCCATGAAACGCGTCGAGTTCAAAACACTATTAATTTATATGCATCCTTGGTACTATTATTCTGCCATCATGTTTTATATGAAATATTATGATACCTGTGTGTTATATTGGTCATGTTTTTATGCATGCTGTATGGTCATGTATTTTATGCATGTTGTTTTCTAATAAACTTTTATCATCTAAGTGACTTGTTTGTTCACCTCAATTAAAGTCCCCCCAGGGCAAATGTTTTTCTGTTATGCAGCTTTTTGGGGATGGAGGTGAACGTAACTACAATGCAAGACTATTTTTATTAATTTTGTTCCAATATCGGGTGGTAGACACCCACACCCTATTATGGTCTCCCATTGTTAAGTCCAACCTTTGCTATACACTTTAGCACGAGCTGGCAGTCGCTTTTGATGTATACAGTTATACACTACCATAGTTGCTGTTTTCATATGATTTTGGTGGCTCTGTGGTGATGCTCCCTCTGGAGGTGGGCTTGTGTTCAATCCGGGAGCTGCGATGTATGAAAGGGAGGGGTTTCCTTCCCCTGCTGTCCCCTCCCATTCTTGGGCGGGGCCACCTATATATTGACGCCATGTTCCCGCTGACCACGTCAGACCGCCACGTCCGTGGCGTGCACACGTGGCAGCGGTGATTCTACACTGGATGGATGTGGTTACCAGTGCGGTGCTGGTTTCTCCACTCGCAGATACACGCTGCATGCGTGCCATTGTCTGCCCGTCATCCTACATGGCATTAGGGATCTGCTCTGCTTCTAATCCAGATGGGCCAACCGGTGAGAAACATATTTGGGATGCACTCTAAATTTTCTCAGGCACACACACAACCTTTTGGCTGATACACATCATGGTCATTTATCATATATTTTTCCCACATGAACTGATCCACTAGTATTCTTATTCCTTTACTTTCACTTCACCATCGTGGCAATCTTTATCTACTTTTCATCCCTGTATCACTCTGTTCTCCTTTTTTTTTTTCCCCCTCTCGCTTTCCTCCTCCCCCCCCCCCATTCCAATGGTTTCCAAACACTGGTGTTGCTATCTACATATCAATATACAGTAAAACCGGGGCGTGGCTGCCAGCGCGGAAGATGGCTGCTTGTTAAGCTAGCTCCGCACGGCCACCCAGGACAAACGCCGCTACACGGGAACACACAGCCTCTACCCACCCCGGACTAGATCCGTGACCCGCGGGAGACCGTCCGCAATGACTAGGCGGAAGAAGGACACCTGACAGTCCAGCAAACTAACGGGATTCTTCATCTCCCAAGCCCCCGGGCTCCGCCAAAATGGCGGCGGGAACAAGAGCGGAGGGCAGCGCGGGAAGCAAGGACCAGCGCAGATCCCCAAGCTCCCACATGTCCCGACCACTCCACCTCAGCGCCGCATAATTGCCAACCCAGATAGTGGCCAATCTTCGGGATCACCGTCGCCACCTTCTCCGTCATCCAGAAGTCCAGCGAAACACAGACAGCGCAGGGACTCTCCTCCTCCAGCGATGCATGAACCAGGTATGGAAGTTACCTATAACAACCAGGCCTCTGCAGCCTTCAGCCCTACACATGGGGACCCCTTTGCAGCCTACCCTTCGGGGGGAACCCTATATCGGAGTCCTCCATGAAAAACATGCTGTACTCCCTGCGGGCGTCTATGCAATCTGACATGCAGCAGCATACCAAACAGATCACTAAGGAGATCTCCTCTCTAGGCTCCAGGATAGACCTTGTAGAACGAACTGTCAACACTCATGCTGAATCTATTAATATGGTTATAGACAGGACGAATACTCAATCCGAGGAAATTGCCTGGCTGAAAAACAAAGTCGCCGATCTGGAAGTTCGGAGTCGGCGCAATAACATAAAGCTGCGAGGAGTCTCAGAATCGGTACCCCCCACACAACTGCTGCAATATGCGACAGACCTGTTTAAAACGCTGGTCCCCACTATCCC
The DNA here is from genome assembly GCF_965119305.1 of Pelophylax lessonae. Classification (NCBI taxonomy): domain Eukaryota; kingdom Metazoa; phylum Chordata; class Amphibia; order Anura; family Ranidae; genus Pelophylax; species Pelophylax lessonae. Next base: position 240,940,322 of record NC_138769.1, read on the forward strand.
GGACTCTGAACTTCTAATAGACAGAATTCACCGTCTACCCAAACCCTCCTTCCTAGCGAATGACATCCCCAGGGATGTTCTAATGAGGGTGCATTTTTTCCACGCTAAGGATCGCATCATGCTTGCCTCCAGACAGATCAATCAACTCCCGGACCCTTACAGTACTGTACAATTGCTGCCGGATCTGTCTAAGCACACACTGCAGGCTAGGCGCAACCTATCAACAATAACCAAGGCTCTGCGCAACCATCAGGTGCAACACAAGTGGCGTTACCCTGCGACCCTTCTGGTCACGCATGAAGGCTCCTCTGTGCCTATTAGATCCATGGAAGAAGGGCTCTCCGTGCTCCGTAGATGGAACATCTTGCCGGCAGAACAGGTTCCGCCGCCCTTCTCTCCACCTTTACGTCCATTGGAAGCAGAGTGGCAAGTGACATCCCGCAAGAGATCGTCCAGGTCACCATCAGCGCGTTTCAGCCCTAACGTCAACTAAGGACTCACATTCTTTGTCCTAGGCCATGGATAGTGCTTCTATCTGGCCTCCTGTTGTTTCTTTGGCAGAAAGTTCCGCTCTCGGACTGCCGAGACAGTCCCTTTCTTAAGTTTTTTGTTCTTTTCTACCCCGATCCCTGTTTTTCCTTCTCCTGCTCCCATCTCCCTGGACAGTAAGGATGGTACACTGCTTGTGAACTTTTGTTCTGCTTTGAGTGCCCGAAGTTCAGCACCGTGGATCCATATGACTTCCCATGACCATTAAGGTGATATCCATTAACGCTAACGGCCTCAATCACCCTGCTAAAAGACGCTCCCTGTGGAAAGAAGCTACTTCCCGGAAAGCCGACATACTGGCTGTACAGGAAACACACTTTCAAGCTAACAGCCAACCTCGCTGTACCCACAAGAACTTTCCACAGATCCTGTTTGCTTCCTGTGATGAAAAGAAGTGGGGTGTGATGCTGGCGTTCAGAGACACTTTGGCGGTCACAATCCACAAAACAGTATTGGATCCTGACGGCAGGTTTATCATAGCTACTTGTGACATCAATGGCATGCCAATGACTCTGTGTGTGATCTACGCACCGAACTCACACCAACTTCACTTCCTGAAGAAAGTTCTCCCGCAAGTATATGATGTTAAATATGGTCACTTATTACTATGTGGGGACTTCAACACTGTTGTCGACCCTGGGTTGGACTCCTCGGCGTCCCCCCAGGATCGACGGCAGTCCCTGGGGGCCCTTCTCCATAGAGAGAAGCTGTATGATGTTTGGCGGTGCCAACATGCCGCGGAAAGGGACTATTCCTTTTTCTCGCCCAGACATAGATCCTACTCCAGGATAGATTTGTTTTGCGTAGACTTATTTTTACTGAACAGGGCGAATTCCTCTGTGATTGCTGACATCAGCTGGTCCGACCATGCGGTGGTGGAGATAACCATAGAGGAATCTGCCAAGTTCTACCCGGCACATATCTGGCGATGTGACTCCCGGGTCTTACAGGATGAAGGGTGTCGCACTAGACTGACCAAGGAAATACGAGAGTTCCTTACTATTAACGAACCCTCTGTCTCCGACCCGTGGGTGCTGTGGGGTGCACTTAAGGCCTTCGTCAGAGGGGTGTGCATCCAGCAGCAGTCGCGGCTTCGGAGACAGAGGAGGGACAAGATCTCATCCCTAACGAATGACATTCACAGACTGGAAACCACTAACAAAACCCCGACCGAACGACGTTGACTCGACGGCCTTAATTAAGTTGAGACAGGACCTCCGACTCCTACTCTTAGAACAATCAGACAAACATCTTCAATACCTCAAACAACAGCAATACTTTCAGGCTAACAAAGCGGGGAAATATATGGCAAACCTGGTTAAGCACAAGCAGGCTAAGTCCAGGATTGCACATCTGTTGCAGCCCTTGACCAAAACGAAAATCACACACCCGCAGGCCATAGCTGACGAATTCGCAAACTTCTACAGTGCCCTGTATAACCTACAGAACGACCCAAACGAACACCAACCTATGGAGGCAGAAATTGATCAATTTCTCTCGGCCGTATCCCTGCCATCTCTTACTGAATCCCAATTGAACTCGCTGAACTCACCGATACTATTGACTGAAGTCCAAGCTAGCATCTCTTCCTTGCCCAAGGGTAAATCACCCGGGCCGGACGGATTCTCCAATGAATTCTACCAGCTCACGTCCCAACTCACAAGCCCCACTTTAACAGGAGTGTTCAATAAGGCTATGGAGGTGTCTTCACTCCCACCTGACATACTAGGAGCCCACATTGTCACCTTGCCCAAACCAGGGAAAGACCCCACTACTCCTGCTAACTTCAGCCCCATCTCCTTACTTAATTCCGATGCCAAAATCTATGCACATATACTTGCCAGGCGATTACAAGACATATTGCCGTCACCTCATTCATAATTGGATTGGTAGGACCTTTCACTCAATACCCAGTGTGGGTGGCCATCATCCCGATAATTAGAGAAAGGAAGAGTACCCCCATTGGTGTGGGATTTTAAATGCCACTCACACACTGAATAAGAATACGATTGGTATGCGTATAAAATCAAATTTATTGAAAACAAAACAAGAAAAATTAATTACACAAACATGTATGTCTAGAATGAACTGGACACGACAAATTTAAAAGACTTGCAAGTGTAGACAGACCAGTATCCGTACAGAAGACCCTTGGGTATCATTGGTAGGAAGAACCGGAACAGACCCTACGCGTTTCGGGTTTAGAAACCCTTCATCGGGGGTCACCCAAAGTTCAATACACAATATTTACCTATATATGGGCATAAATTGTATATTAGTATTTCAAAATTCATAGACTGTACAGAACATAGACCAAACAGTTCATTGTGAAAAATATATATGAAAATCAATTAGTATTTTTCATCTTTAGAGGTCAGTACCTACCCAAGACAGTTTTCTTAGTAGGGGCAACTGGACTGTCAGTTAAAATCGGTGTCAACCGAGGGAAGGATGTCTGGTATCGAGGAGAACATTACTCATTGGAAAAGAAGAGAGTAGAACAAAGTGGGCGGAAGCCGACCAAAACGTGGGCACCACAATGACTCATCATTGGTCCAAATTTTCCATGAGTGGTTGAGGTCACTCAAATGATTCAAAGATCACTAGAATAGTAAAGCAAGGAGATGTATATATAAAAAACTTTTCAAAAACATATTGTATGAAAGGGGCACAATGGTTGGGTAAAAGGAAGGTTTTTCTTGGCATACCTCATATAAGTACGCTTTGTTCGTGGCAAGAGGTAGATAAAGTGTGTGAGTAGGACGTTTGTCAGACGTGGATATTATCCTGAAAGGAAATACATGTGATTGTATATATACTGTTTTGACTCAGTTATGACATTGGCTACACCCCACTGAACACCCAATTTGGGTGGACCTGGAGAGAGACATTGCACCCATCTCGGACCTCAAGGCTCTACTTCTGAGTGATAAGTGGAAGGCTTGGGATCTTCACTCACTACCTCCTACCATGCAAGCATCACTAAGGGTGTGGCGTCGCTCTCCGGTCCCACTCAATGAAAGAGACATACTATCCGAAACCCAGTTACCGATCTCTATCCTCCAATCACATATACCTGACCTCCCCATGCGCTTACTAAATGGCTGGGGCCTTGGATCTCTTAATTCCTTCTATGACAATGGTTCGTTGATCTCGACTCCCGACCTCATTCGCAAGTATGCTCTCCCGCACCACTCCTTTTACCAAGTGCTTAGGGTAACACATTTCCTCTTGTCTAACCCACTGCGCAAAATTATAGTGGACGGGAAAATATGGGATGTACTCACAGACAGTGTTGGGGGTAACTAGTTACAAAGTAACTAATTACAGTAACTAAATTACTTTTTTTGGTAACTAAGTAAAGTAACTAGTTACAATACTAATATTGGTAACTACACTACTTTACTAGGCTATAGGAAGAACAAAGGGCACTTACCCATGTGGATCATGCGCACAGTGTAGCGTTATAAAAAAATCCACACACAAAATATTACCTAATGGAGAACTCTTCACCCCAAAACACTACGCTAATTGCAAAACTAAAGGCGTAGTGTACCTTATGGAGTGCGAATGTGGCAGCTTTTATGTTGGCAAAACGCGACAAGAATTTGGCCTCAGGGTGAACCAACACATGCATAGTATGCATATAAGTAACTTTTACCTCCCATTAGGCCGTCATGTGCCAAATAACCACAAAAATAGGATGCCAAAGGTGACTTTCTCTATATTAGATAGAATACACGTCCCAATAAGAGGGGGGGACTGGAATAAGACCCTCCTCCAGATGGAACTAAGATGGATCAAAAAATTGAATGCCGCTCAACCACCAGGCTTAAACGAGAATACAAGCTATCGCCCATTCCTGGAAGGATTCTCATCGGGCAAAACAGATTGAAAATAAAAAAAGGGGAAAAAAAACCTTTGGAACAAAATTACTCACTCAAACTCAATAATCATAGATGCTCAAAAAATCCAAAAATTGACTATTTTCCATCTCAAATTGGATTTCCATACATCAGGGGTCTATACAGTACCCAACCTAAATCTGGGCCCCATATCGATGCCATGCCAGGCTCCCCCCTAGTTGATCCAATACCTACCTGTCTAATATTTAATTGCTGTGTAAAAAACCAATATATGTACCATTGTCAAGACAATCCTCGGATTTGTCACCAAAAGAAAAAATGTAAAAACTTGTTTATTATTATACACTTTAGATTATATATCGTATTTTATTCTCATTTAAATATTGCATTATGCCTCTGTCTAGGAAAGATCAAAAACTCTGGGCTATCTCCGTCTCCTTTATCTATCACATCCGGCACAGGTAACCCCGATATTACAAATAATTGTGGTTACAAGAGGCTAGCAGTAATCTCCATCTAACTGTCAAAATCCCTTTCCAGGGATTAGCCTTCTTTCCTGTGTCGGCGGCCGCTCTGAGAACAGCCCCGCAAATACTGTGACAGGATGCGCGCGCACCCGCGCCGCGTCATCCAAGCGAAACCCGGAAGCAACGTCATTGCGCCTATCTGCGCATGCGCACGGCGGCACATAAATAGGCCAGGAATCGAATAGGGCGCCACTTCCCTCGGACCTGAGGGAGAGTGAGGATGCCCGGACCCTGCTGCTTAGGACAAAACTTTTGGAATATTGCTGCAAGAAAATGTACAGTGGGTACGGAAAGTATTCAGACCCCCTTAAATTTTTCACACTTTGTTATATTGCAGCCATTTCCTAAAATCATTTAAGTTCATTCTTCTTCCTCATGAATGTACACATAGCACCCCATACTGACAGAAAAACACAGAATTGTTGACATTGTTGCAGATTTATTAAAAAAGAAAAACTGAAATATCACATGGTCCTAAGTATTCAGACCCTTTGCTCAGTATTTAGTAGAAGCCCCCTTTTGATCTAATACAGCCAGGAGTCTTTTTGGGAAAGACGCAACAAGTCTTTCACACCTGGATTTGGGGATCCTCTGCCATTCCTCCTTGCAGATCCTCTCCAGTTCTGTCAGGTTGGATGGTAAATGTTGGTGGACAGCCATTTTTAAGTCTCTCCAGAGATGCTCAATTGGGTTTAAGTCAGGGCTCTGGCTGGGCCATTCAAGAACAGTCACGGAGTTGTTGTGAAGCCACTCCTTCGTTATTTTAGCTGTGTGCTTAGGGTCATTGTCTTGTTGGAAGGTAAACCTTCGGCCCAGTCTGAGGTCCAGAGCACTATGGAGAAGGTTTTTGTCTAGGATATCCCTGTACTTGGCCGCATTCATCTTTCCCTCGATTGCAACCAGTTGTCCTGTCCCTGCAGCTGAAAAACACCCCCACAGCATGATGCTGCCACCACCATGCTTCACTGTTGGGACTGTATTGGACAGGTGATGAGCAGTGCCTGGTTTTCTCCACACATACTGCTTAGAATTAAGGCCAAAAAGTTCTATTTTGGTCTCATCAGACCAGAGAATCTTATTTCTCACCATCGTGGAGTCCTTCAGGTGTTTTTTTAGCAAACTCCATGCGGGCTTTCATGTGTCTTACACTGAGGAGAGGCTTCCGTCGGGCCACTCTGCCATAAAGCCCCGACTGGTGGAGGGCTGCAGTGATGGTTGACTTTCTACAACTTTCTCCCATCTCCTGACTGCATCTCTGGAGCTCAGCCACAGTGATCTTTGGGTTCTTCTTTACCTCTCTCACCAAGGCTCTTCTCCCCCGATAGCTCAGTTTGGCCGGACGGCCAGCTCTAGGAAGGGTTCTGGTCGTCCCAAACGTCTTCCATTTGAGGATTATGGAGGCCACTGTGCTCTTAGGAACCTTAAGTGCAGCAGAAATCTTTTTGTAACCTTGGCCAGATCTGTGCCTTGCCACAATTCTGTCTCTGAGCTCTTCAGGCAGTTCCTTTGACCTCATGATTCTCATTTGCTCTGACATGCATTGTGATCTGGAAGGTCTTATATAGACAGGTGTGTGGCTTTCCTAATCAAGTCCAATCAGTATAATCAAACACAGCTGGACTCAAATGAAGGTGTAGAACCATCTCAAGTTAAATATATGAGTGTCACAGCAAAGGGTCTGAATACTTAGGACCATGTGATATTTCAGTTTTTCTTTTTTAATAAATCTGCAACAATGTCAACAATTCTGTGTTTTTCTGTCAGTATGGGGTGCTATGTGTACATTCATGAGGAAGAAGAATGAACTTAAATGATTTTAGCAAATGGCTGCAATATAACAAAGAGTGAAACATTTAAGGGGGTCTGAATACTTTCCGTACCCACTGTAAGTAACCACAATGCTACCTTTAAGCATTGATGGTACTTAATTATATACAAATATACTTACACTTTCCCCCTTCTATCTATATAGATAGAATAGGAGGGGACCTCCAAAATACTACAGTGCCACCTAGTGACCTTTTTGAAAAAAACAGGTGCATACAAGTAAGTGCAATAAACTGAAAAAATCAGAGATACCAAATGTCAATATATATATTACCAAAATACTAAACACACTCACATTCCAATCCAGACTGGATCAGACCCAGGACAGTACTATCCTACCTTTCCTGGCCAAAAGAAATACACGAATTGATCAAGTGAGTATCTAAATAGATATGAAATTCACTAAAAACTTACACCTTGAAAACAAACTCATACCTTTCATACTTATACTCCAGCAGCAGTGGATACACGATTCTTATGTGATAAGATAAGGACCTGAGACAGGAACCAGAGGCAGAATCCTTTTCCTAACAAGTACGTCTTCTTATTATATGACCAAAGGAAAACAAATATTCCGATTGGTTCAAATAATATACATTCAACTATCTGATTTACTATATTACAGATGTGGTGACACACCTCCCTTGATAAAGGCCTAATGGCCGAAACGCGTAGGACTTTGAACACCCTCCCTATGGATCCGACGCTTCACCCAAGCGTGGAACAATAGAGAGACAGTGATTGTCACCTTAGCACATTGTCACTTCTTCTTATTTTTCCTACCTACTCACAATCACCTATGGGTCTATAACCCACACACTATATATTATATATGACTTTTGAAATACTCCATTGAACTTTGTAATATTTTTGTTTCAACATATTATATGGAAATAACATATAATAAATTATTTTTTATGTTAAAACGGATATTTTCTATGAATACACACACTAAGCCCATAAAGTCCCAATTTTGACCTGAGGCACCAACCCCATATGCAAAATTTCCCCTGGGATGATGGCTAAACCGAACTGAAAAGTTCTTTAGGAATCACACACCTACACAATTACAAAGTAACTAATTACAGTAACTAAACTACTTTTTTTGGTAACTAAGTAAAGTAACTAGTTACAATACTAATATTGGTAACTACACTACTTTACTAGGCTATAGGAAGTAACTACACTACTTTACTAGACTATAGGAATGCGCTTTCCTGCGTTACCCAAGCCGTGCGATACAATCGTTATTTCGAAGAATAGAGAGGGATGAAGTTTATGAATTTTTGTTGCACTTTGTTTTATTCTGTTTTTTCAGGTTTTGTTCTCATGTTTCCCACAGCCTGTGTTTATACAATAAACTCTATGCAGAAAGAGTGTCATGTATCTTCTTCTACACGGTCAATTAAGAAAGAGGAGAGTAAAGTAATAAGTAGTGAAGTTACTTTTCAAATGCAGTAACTAGTAAAGTAATCTCATTACAATTTACAGAAGTAACTAGTAACTAGTTACATTTTTTGAGTAACTACCCCAACACTGCTCACAGACACTTCGGGAAACACCCCTAAGTTGTCAGCTTACTATAACATATTGCTATACAATGTGACATTTCACAAGACTACACAAATGTTCAAATGGGACAAGGACCTGACTACGACCTTCTCTATTACTGAATGGAGGGCAGCACTCAAAGCGATTCACAAATCCGACTGTGCCAACCACTGGGAAATGGCTCTTAAGATAACGAATTGGTGGTACTACACTCCCTTTCGATTGGCGGGTTTCTCCCCGAAATATTCCCAATTGTGCTGGAGGGAGTGCTCCCAAGTGGGTACTCTGCTCCACATACTATGGTCGTGCCCCTCATTACGTAGCTATTGGAATCAGGTATTCTCCTACGTATCCTCCCACACAGGCTGTCTGACCTCACCGTCTCCAGCTTTGGCTTTACTAAACCTGGGTATAGATAGAATCCCCATCATGTTTAGGCCATGGGTAACGCATGTAATGCTTGCAGCCAGAACGGTTGTTCTACGTAAATGGAGAACACCAGATGACCCAAACTTATCAGACATGGTGACCTTCCTAAAAACAAATTATCAATTTGAGAAGGCTATCGCCGTCAACCAATTGAAATTGCAGTCTTTTAACTCTCAATGGAACTTCTGGGCCACGAAATAACCAAGCTCTAATGTTGTTTTGTAATATGTACTGTTGTCACTGATATTTTTACTGCATCCTTACCCCACCCTACCATACCCTATACCCTACCCTGTACCTTCCCTGATCCCCCCCCCCCCCTGGGTCAGGCATTGTTCGGCTTGTAATGTTGTATTTTCGTTAAGCCTGTACCATGTTAATGTATTACAGTATTCGTACGGTTGTTCATTTGCATTGTATGCATTTAATTTCAATAAAAAATATTTACACAAAAAAAAAAAAAATATACAGTAAAACCTTGGTTTGAGAGTAACTTGGTTTGAGAGCGCTTTGCAAGACAAGCAAATTTTTTAAATAAATTTTTACTTGATATACAAGCGATGTCTTGATATACAAGTAGCGTCATGTATAAAAAAGAAGAGATGAGCCTCTAATGTGTAGCAATATGGTTACATTTAATGAAGGTTCAATATTTAGCAACTCACATGGTTGATGATTAAAACAGGCACATCTAAGAATGCAGGCATCTGGGATAAAGCTGTCCACATAGACCATCCTCTGCACAGCCATCTTCATCATCCCTTCCCCGCTGCACTCCACGAGTGATTCAAAGCCTCACTTTCAGATCACTCTACTGCAGGCTATTCTTCCCGGTCAGGATTGCAGACTGACAGTGGTGAGAGCCGGTGGTTCAGAAGATGGTCTATGTGGACAGCTTTACCCCGGATGCCTGCATACTTAGGTGTGCCTATTTTAATCATCAACCATGTGAGTTGCTAAATGTTGAACCTTCATTAAATGTAACCATATTGCTACACTCTCATCTCTCTTATATTCTGTAGCTCTGCTAGATTTTGCTTCTAAACCCCTTGGGAAGGCTGCATATTGTGGATGGACATTTTATGGTTACACAACCCATCACATTGCTATAATCTTTGTATATAGACTATAAAATAGACTATAAACTGAAGGACTTGTGGAACGAATCATCTGAGTTTCCATTATTTCTTATGGGGAAATTCGCTTTGATATAAGAGTGCTTTGGATTACAAGCATGTTTCCAGAACGAATTATGCTCGCAATCCAAGGTTTTACTGTACTTTTTCTGTTATCACCAATGTGATGCAGTATACACTACAATGTATATGACCCTACCACGCCCCCGATAGCCGGCTACCAAGGATCTCCATACTGCTAGAGATGTTTGCTCGCTCTTAGCTGTTTTTTACATGCCTCGATGCTCTACTAAAAACGTGAGTGCACTGTTTGCTTTTACTTTGAATAAAACTTTTAAAATGGAGTTACGCTATGTCCCTGTATATATTTTTATCTTTTGACTTCATGATGTGGATATCGTATGTGAGTGCATAGAGTGACACCTTGTGGCTTATTGCGGTATTACCAACAAATTCCATTGCCTGGATATAGAGCAGGGATCCTCAAACTATGGCCCTCCAGCTGTTGTGGAACTACACATCCCATGAGGCATTGTAAAACTCTAACCTTCACAGACATGACTAGGCATGATAGGAATTGTAGTTCCTAAACAACTGGAGGGCCATAGTTTGAATACCCTTGATATAGAGGATAGATGCAGTATCTGGATCCATAAGGAAATATCCGGTGATTATCCCTGGTTTTACACATAAGCTCGTTTTGGTCAGCTCATTAGGTTGAGAGACCATATAGCTCTGGTAAGCAGCCATCTTGTTTTCTGTATCTGGTGATCTGCACGTCCGTGTCTCCCCTATCTTCTTAAAAAGTGTCATCTGGATTCAGCCTCTGGGACCTTTTTTGTTTGATTTCTTTTGAACACCATTTTCACGTTCTAAAGCTACGGACTTTATTGGGACTCAAAACACCCTTTTTTCTTTACACTGATAATTTATAATTTGTGTGCACATTTTTGCTTTTCATTCTAGATTGTACCATATATTAAGTATTTGATAGATCAGCACTTTTCCATTTATTTGGGAGATTTCTTTTGTAGCGCAGCACATTTTTTGATTGCATATTTTGTTGGTACCTCTATGTTTCCTTTGTGCAGCAGCTCACTATAATAATTGCTATCACAATCCTTGATTAGCGCAGAAAACCCCACCACTTCACATACTACAATATATTGACATACCTTTATACAATCTTTTTCAGCCAGTTATATGGAAACCAAGATCTCATCACCATCCTCCCATGTGTGTTCTCGCCTGGTCCCCGTTTGGTTGCTGCAGATTTTGGCCCCTTCAGCCCCCGGGTTGAACTTGGTGCCTCCGCCTTATGGCAGCGTCATACCCATTGTTTTGACCTAATCATACCTAAGTGTGGATCTCCTCACATGGGCCATATATTTATTGAGTCCCTGCACTTATTAGTCAGCAATATGTAGATTATTTTATACTGACATATATTTATTTTATAGAAACACTCATGCATCATTACTCCTGATGAGTGGGCATTCAACCCACAAAACGCGTCGAGTTCAAAACACTATTAATTTATATGCATCCTTGGTATTCTGCCATCATGTTTTATATGAAATATTATGATACCTGTGTGTTATATTGGTCATGTTTTTATGCATGCTGTATGGTCATGTATTTTATGCATGTTGTTTTCTAATAAACTTTTATCATCTAAGTGACTTGTTTGTTCACCTCAATTAAAGTCCCACCAGGACAAATGTTTTTCTGTTATGCAGCTATTTAGGAACACAGGTCTCTGTGTCGATAGTACAAGCCCATCCCCCCACAGTTATAAAACACCCCCTAGGCTCACACTTAACCCTTTGAGCGCCCCTGGGTAAACCCTTTCCCTGCCCGTATCATTTCTACAGTAACAGTGCATATTTTTAGCACTGATTACTGTAATGATATCACTGGTCCCCCCAAAAGTGTCAAAGTTAGTTAGGGGTCTGATCTGACTACAGAAATCTTTACCCTAGATTGTAGAAGCAATAACTTTTGCACAAACCAATCAAAATACGCCTATTGGGATTTTTTTTTACCAGAAATATGTAGCAGAATACAAATTGGCCTAAAATTATGAAAAAAATTAGATTTTTAAATTTTTTTTTGGAATGTTATGTAGCAGAAAGTGAAAAACATTATTATTTTTTTTTTCAGAATTGTCGCTCTCTTTTTCTTTATAGCACAAAAAATAAAAATTGCAGAGGTGATCAAATACCACCAAAAGAAAGCTCTATTTGTGGGAAAAAATAACAGAATTTTTGTAAAATCTTACCGTAAAATTCCTTTCTCTGAGTCCTCCGACAGTCGCCGCCACTTCATAATCTTCACTAATGGGGTAATTGACCTTTGCTCCGCAGGAGTAGCTAGGCAACAAGGGCGGCGACTGTCGGAGGACTCAGAGAAAGGAATTTTACGGTAAGATTTTACAAAAATTCAGTTTTCTCTTACGTAATTGACCTTTGCTCCGCAGGAGTAGCTAGGCAACAAGGGCGGCGACTGTCGGAGGACTCAGAGAAAGGAATTTTACGGTAAGATTTTACAAAAATTCAGTTTTCTCTTACGTCCTCCGACAGTCGCCGCCACTTCATAATCTTCACTAATGGGGATGTCCCAGAGCAGTGTAGACATGAGGGGTGGGAAAAACGCAGCCGCGCCTAAAGCAACGCAGTACCCACATCAGAAAAAAGAACCTTACCAAAGTAAGAGAACCAACTGGGCAACAGGAAAAACGTGCTCAACAGGAGCAACAACCCAGGAAGAACAAGTAACCTAGGGGTAAAAACACCCCAACAGCCAAGGACCCAAACAAGGGACCCTAAGGCACTGCCGCACTAAGAACTTTACGGCCAAAGGAAGCATCTGCCGATGCCTGAACATCCACCTTGTAAAATTTTGAGAAGGTGTGAACGGACGACCAAGTCGCCGCCTTACACACCTGGGCCACAGAAGCCTGATGACGAAAGGCCCAAGACGTACTCAGAGACCTGGTAGAGTGCGCCTTCACAGGGAAAGGGGGAACCTTCCCCTTCAAAGCATAGGCTTGCACAATGGTCTGTCTGATCCATTTGGCGATGGTCGCAGCCGACGCCGCCATGCCCTTCCGAGGCCCCTCTGGAAGGACAAATAGAGAATCCGACTTGCGAAAGGAGTTCGTCGACGACAGGTAAACTCTGATCGCCCGAACCACATCCAAGGAATGCAAAGCCACCTCCTTTGGATGCTTAGGCTTCGCGCAAAGCGAAGGTAAAACAATGTCCTCATTGAGGTGAAATTCCGAGATCCTCTTCGGAAGAAAAGAAGGGTTAGGTCGTAAGACCACCTTATCCAAGTGAATCACCAAGTAGGGAGAGCTGCAGGACAAGGCCGCCAGCTCCGATACCCTGCGAGCCGAAGTGATCGCCACCAAAAAGGCAACCTTCTTGGACAACAGAGACAACGAGATCTCCCTGATCTTCTCAAAGGGAGCATGCTGCAACACGGACAGAACAAGGTTCAAGTCCCATGGAGGTAAAGGGTCCCTCCGAGGAGGGGCCAAGTGTCGCACCCCGTGAACAAAGGTGCTAACCAAAGAATTAGACGCCACAGGGCGTTGAAAGAGAACGGCCAGCGCAGAAATCTGACCCTTAATCATGGCCAACGCCAAACGTTGGTCCACGCCCGTTTGAAGGAAAGCCAACACTCTCGATACCGAGTATGAGCGAGGGGAAAACCCCCTGGACTCACACCAGGCAAAATACGCCTTCCAAGTACGGTAGTAAATCTTCCCCGAAGAGGCTTTTCTAGCCTTGATCAAAGTGGGAATGACCTCAGGGGAGAGACCCCCATCCTTCAGGACCTGGCTTTCAACAGCCAGGCCGTTAAAGCCAGCGACTGTAAAGCAGGATGGAATATCGGTCCTTGAGACAGGAGATCTTCTCGAAGAGGCAGACGCCACGGAGCGTCGACCGACAGATTCACGAGGTCTGCGTACCAAGACCGTCGAGGCCAGTCTGGCGCCACCAGAATCACCGTGTGCGGTTCCGAGGCCAACCTGCGAAGGAGCCTGGACAGCAGCTGAATCGGTGGAAAGGCATACATTAGACGATACTGATGCCAGGGCGCCACTAACGCGTCTGAGGTGTCTGCCCGAGGATCGCGCGTCCTTGCCACGAACCTTTCCACCTTGTTGTTTAGACGAGACGCGAACAGGTCCACATCTGGGGAACCCCACTTCGCGCACAACATCTGAAAGACATCCGGGTGAAGGGACCATTCCCCTGGTCCAGGGTCTGGCGGCTCAGATAATCCGCCTGCCAGTTCTCCACCCCCGGAATGTGAACTGCAGATATCGCCGTCACGTGCATCTCGGCCCAAGACAGAATGTCGGCTACTTCCCGAGCCGCTCGGGCACTCCTGGTGCCCCCTTGGTGGTTGATGTAGGCCACCGCTGTGGCATTGTCCGTCTGCACCCGAACCGGACGGCCCTGAAGCCTGTCCGTCCAACGCAGAAGGCAGAGATTTATCGCTCGCAATTCCAGAATGTTGATCGGGAGGGAGGATTCCTCCTCCGACCAAGTTCCCTGGGCGGACAGAACGCCCAGAACACCACCCCAGCCCGACAGGCTGGCATCCGTGGTGATTACCGTCCACGACAAAGGACGAAAGGACTTGCCCCGACACCGCCGGGGACTGGAGCCACCATAAAAGACCCCTTCGGTTGAGGCGGCTCAATGAAATCCGCAGATCCAGAGATTGCGGACGCCCGTCCCACTTGGCTAGGATCTCCGCCTGAAGATCCCGCGTGTGAAACTGGGCGAAGGGAATCGCCTCAAAAGCCGAGACCATCAATCCCAGACACCGCATACACGTCCGGAGGGACGAGCACCGATTGTCCCTGAGGGACCTGACTTCGTTCTGAAGTGTCCGAAGCTTGTCTTCCGGCAGGAAGACCTTCGCTTGAACAGAGTCCAGGATCATCCCCAGGTAGGGGAGACGAGCGTTGACTTTGGAAAATTTATCGTCCAACCGAACTCCTGCAGAGTCTGCATCGTGATGGACAGGTCCTTCACCAGGCCCTGACTGGTCGCAGATCGAATCAAGATATCGTCCAGATACCCCAGGACAGAGATGCCCTGGGCTCTCAATAAAGCCAGGACCGGCGCAAGCACCTTGGTGAAAACCCGCGGAGCCGAAGCGAGACCAAAGGGTAACGCCACGAATTGGTAATGATCCTCCGCAATGGCGAATCGAAGGTACCTCTGGTGACCCTCGAAAATGGGGATGTGAAGGTACGCATCCTTCAAGTCGATGGAGGCCATGAATTCCCCCGGAACCAGGGCAGCCACCACTGAGCGCAGGGATTCCATGTGGAACTTGCGAACCCGCACAAAGCGGTTCAGAGCTTTTAAGTCCAAAATCGGACGTACCTTGCCCTCCTTTCTGGGCACAGTGAACAGATTGGAATAGAACCCCCCAAATCTGTCCCGATGAGGTACCAAAACCACCACTCCCTGGGCCCGCAGGTCCCGCACCGCCAGGTGCAGATCCTGCAAGCGCTCCGGAGACAGCTGAAGATTTGAGGGAAAAAATCTGCCCGCCGGCCGAGAGAGAAACTCGATCTTGTATCCAGATCGAACAATTTCCTGAACCCACCTGTCCCGAATGCGGGCCAGCCAAGGTTGAAGAAAACCGAGCAAACGTCCCCCCACCCCGGAACCGGGTGAGGGCGCCCCTTCAGGCCGAATTGGCATGGGCAGCGGACCCGGACTGGCCGGACTTCTGCTTACCCGCCCACGGCTTTTTCTGGGAGCCTTGGCCCTTGAAGGGCTTGCCCTTATATTGCGACCGAAAGGCACGAAAGGACCCCTGAGAGGGCCTAAACGAAGTATTCTTCTTACCGCGAACAAACTTATTCTTGTGAGTTTGGGGTAAGAGAGTGCTCTTACCCCCGGAAATTCCCTTTATCAGAGTATCCAAAGGCTCGCCAAAAAGGCGAGATCCCGCGTAGGGCATATCAGCTAAAGTCTTGCGAGATGATTGGTCAACCGACCAACATTTCAGCCATATCAGGCGACGGTTCAATACCGCCACACTTGAGAGGCGTGCAGCCAAAGGGACTAAGTCCAAGTCCGCATCGCACAAATACATGACACCCTGATGAATTTGATCCACCATAGCCAATGTTGTCGGTGGAGCAGAGTCAGCCACCAGGGTGCGCCTGAGCACCTGCGCCCAATCCGCAATAGCCTGGGCTGCCAAAATGGAAGCAAAAATAGGCTTCAGCATAGAACCAGCAACCGTATAAGCATGACGGGCAAGAGACTCCAATCTCCTGTCCGTAGGGTCCCGGAACACCGGGGTATCCTCAGCAGGGATCGCAGTGGATTTATTCAAAACCGCCACCGCGTGATCCACCTGAGGCGGCACACACCAACGCTCATCAGTGGTGGGTGTAAAGGGATAACGCAGCTTGAACTTACTTGGCACAGTAAATGGCTTCTTTAAATTGCGCCATTGCTCATCAACAGCGCGCTGAAATTCTGCAGGGCAGGGAAAAACCTGCGCTGTTTTGCGTTTCCTTTGCGTCCCATAAGAGGACATCAAAGCAGGAGGACATGGTTCATCCTGCAAACGCAGTGTTTCCTTGATAGAAGCAACCAACTCATCCATGAGTGCAAGCTCTTCAGGCGAGCCAGGGGGGAGAATTATCAACCCCTTCTACCTCAGACCCCCCAAGGTCCAGAGATGAGCGAGACCCTGAGAAGGGCACTCCAGCCATAGCAGCCCCATCGCCCTCTGAATCAGAGGAAATAGACAATCTGGGCCGTTTTGCGGATCGATCAGCCATTAGCATCTGCACCTGAGAAGCCAGGTTCGCCACAATAGCAGCCAGATCAGCCCCCTCGGGGGATGCAGCAGCCCCTTGGCCCCCCACCAAGGTGGGAGGAAACTTGCAATCCTGAGAATCCATGCCCCAGCAATAATTTAAAAAGGAGGACTGCCCCTTTAAGACCGCGGCGAGCGTAGCCCACCGCACACTACTGTATGTACCGACCCCCACAGGGATAAGGACACTGAGCAAGGAATTACAGGAAAAAAAGTAAAGGTAAAAACCTGGAGAGACCACACAGGCTGCTGCCACCGATCGCTGTTCCAGAGCAAAAGGAAGTGATGCAATGACTGACCGCCCTATAAAGCCTATGCAGGCTACACAAACATGGCCGCTCGGCTGAGGCATTTTAGGCAATGAGAAAATGGCGCCGACATGTGGCTGTATGATCGATCGCCGCCAAAATGGCGGCGTTTGGCGCCAAAACACCACGCCGTACCACACAGGGCCGGTCACCATAATTTTGCCGCAAAAAAATGGCGGGACGCAGTAGCGGCCGCCGCACAGCATGTCCAAACCCAGTCTGCCCCATAATCTCACATAGCAGAGCGGGAGAGCCCCCCCCCCCCCACCGCAGCCCACAGAAAGGCAGCTATTCCACACAGGAATCTGACAGGGAGCTCAGCAGATACACAGACATGCAGGGTCACACAGTCACAGACTGACACCCAAAACAGACAGGTCCCCACATAGAATTGCACTTACCAGTCCGGATGGCGTGGGGAGCCTTCTCCAGCGACCAAACCGCTGCACTGAGGACAGGGAGTGTCGCAGTCAGGACGCAGTGGAACTGCAGTGCGAAACCGCAAATGGCGTCCGGTGAGGTAGCCACCTCACAGACAGCATCCCAGCAGCGAACAGGGATGGGTCGTTCAATATGCCAGGGAAACCTGAGCTGAACGCTCGATGGCAGGCTGGGAAGCCCCTGGCCCTGAACCCTGGGATCCAGGGTGGCCAGTCCGAGACCCAGCTCCGCATGATCATCTTCATCCGAAGAAACTAAACGAATGCTGAGAAAAAGAACAGCTAAGTACAGCTAAGTAAAAGAAAGAGAAAAATACTCAAAATAAAATCAAAAAGAGGATAGAAGGCTGAGACTGAAAGCCCCAGCACAGGATCAGCCAGCTACTCCTAAGCTAGGCATTAGAAACTGAGTTGAGAATGCAGGAAGCAGGGAGGTATTGACTGAGGGGACCACCCCCTAGGGGTGTGATATGCTAAAAGCTTTGATATTAACAAATCTTGTTGCCTAGCTACTCCTGCGGAGCAAAGGTCAATTACCCCATTAGTGAAGATTATGAAGTGGCGGCGACTGTCGGAGGACGTAAGAGAAACATCAATTTTATTTGGGTAAAGCGCTGCACGACCGTGCAATTGTCCGTTAAAGTAACGCAGTGCCGAATTGCAAAAAATGGCCTGGTTATTAAGGGGGAAAATCTTCCGATCCAGAAGTGGGTAATGTGAGCTGAGTTCAGCCTTATGTCTCAAAATAAAAAAAAATCCCAGTTTTTCTACCTTTATTTTGCAGTTTTCAGTGCTGTCACATGACTTTTATTCCTCTTCCTTCTGAGTCCAAGAGCAGCAAGTGGGTGTGGTTACTGAAAGCTAGTGACATCACTTCCAGAGAGGGACACTGTGACTGTGTAGCCATTGGGTGTATACAGGATGGGAGGACTGATCATAGGTTTTCTCATCAGTAAGGAAGCTTTGCACATCCTAATTCATGAGAAAATGAAAAAATAAAAAAGATCCATCCACACAGGACACATGAAGGGGGGGGGGGGGAGTTCACATATACAGTATAAATGTGCTGGCCTCTGAATGAAGACTACCATAGGAGAAGGACGCTGGACATGGGGGATGGGGGGGAACTGTCAGTGTAGCAGGAAGTGCTCTGGGGTCTGAGCTCACAATCTACAATGATCTTAGTACAGGCAACTACACTAAGTCTACGTTTCCACTAATGCGACTTGTCATGCGACTTTGGACTCACAGCCCAATGATTTCAATGGCACCCAATTCCATCTATGCGACTTTGAAAATCAGTGACTGCGTTACTTTGATGGAACTTTTGATGTGACTTTGATCAGTTGGATAAAAGTCGCAACAAAGTCACACTCCAAACCGCAATAGTGGAAACGTAGACTAAAGCTCAGTTTCCACTAGTGTGACTTGTCATGCAACTTTGGACACACAGTCGCATGACAAGTCACAGTCCATTGATTTCAATTACACCTGTTCCCAGCTATGCAACTTTGAAAATCAGGGACATTGAAATGGTACCTGCACTACCTTGGTGCAACTTTTGATGCGACTTTGTTCCAGAGAGTGTAAAGTTGGATCAAAGCTGCACTTAATTGAAATGGGGCTGGTTGGGAAGGTAAGGAGAGTTTAGATGAGACCACATCCCTAATACATGGGAAAAAAGGAGGAGAACCCCCCTGGTGGGACTTTAAAGGTCTTCAAAAAGTGACACAATTTTGGAAGGACAATGGAAAAAAAAAACTTTTTAAATAAAAATATAATTTTATTAAACAAAGAACAATAAAATCACATAAGGGCAAAATACATGTGGAACATAGAACACGTGGGTGGCTGGCCCTAAAAAGACATCATCAAATGATAACAATAGGCACCGAGAACATTAGTATAATAATGTAAACCCATGTGGTATTACACCCAACGCGTTTCTGGAAAACTATCCGTCTTCAGGGGTGTTGTGAAGTATATTATAACAAAGTACCACTAAGAGAGATAGAGAGAGACAATGTAAGGAACAAAACATATATACAGTGGGTACGGAAAGTATTCAGACCCCCTTAAATTTTTCACTCTTTGTTATATTGCAGCCATTTGCTAAAATCATTTAAGTTCATTCTTCTTCCTCATGAATGTACACATAGCACCCCATACTGACAGAAAAACACAGAATTGTTGACATTGTTGCAGATTTATTAAAAAAGAAAAACTGAAATATCACATGGTCCTAAGTATTCAGACCCTTTGCTCAGTATTTAGTAGAAGTCCCCTTTTGATCTAATACAGCCAGGAGTCTTTTTGGGAAAGATGCAACAAGTCTTTCACACCTGGATTTGGGGATCCTCTGCCATTCCTCCTTGCAGATCCTCTCCAGTTCTGTCAGGTTGGATGGTAAACGTTGGTGGACAGCCATTTTTAGGTCTCTCCAGAGATGCTCAATTGGGTTTAAGTCAGGGCTCTGCCTGGGCCATTCAAGAACAGTCACGGAGTTGTTGTGAAGCCACTCCTTCGTTATTTTAGCTGTGTGCTTAGGGTCATTGTCTTGTTGGAAGGTAAACCTTCAGCCCAGTCTGAGGTCCAGAGCACTCTGGAGAAGGTTTTTGTCCAGGATATCCCTGTACTTGGCTGCATTCATCTTTCCCTCAATTGCAACCAGTCGTCCTGTCCCTGCAGCTGAAAAACACCCCCACAGCATGATGCTGCCACCACCATGCTTCACTGTTGGGACTGTATTGGACAGGTGATGAGCAGTGCCTGGTTTTCTCCACACATACCGCTTAGAATTAAGGCCAAAAAGTTCTATTTTGGTCTCATCAGACCAGAGAATCTTATTTCTCACCATCTTGGAGTCCTTCAGGTGTTTTTTTAGCAAACTCCATGCAGGCTTTCATGTGTCTTACACTGAGGAGAGGCTTCCGTCAGGCCACTCTGCCATAAAGCCCCGACTGGTGGAGGGCTGCAGTGATGGTTGACTTTCTACAACTTTCTCCCATCTCCTGACTGCATCTCTGGAGCTCAGCCACAATTATCTTTGGGTTCTTCTCTACCTCTCTCACCAAGGCTCTTCTCCCTCGATAGCTCAGTTTGGCCGGACGGCCAGCTCTAGGAAGGGTTCTGGTCGTCCCAAACGTCTTCCATTTGAGGATTATGGAGGCCACTGTGCTCTTAGGAACCTTAAGTGCAGCAGAAATCTTTTTGTAACCTTGGCCAGATCTGTGCCTTGCCACAATTCTGTCTCTGAGCTCTTCAGGCAGTTCCTTTGACCTCATGATTCTCATTTGCTCTGACATGCATTGTGATCTGGAAGGTCTTATATAGACAGGTGTGTGGCTTTCCTAATCAAGTCCAATCAGTATAATCAAACACAGCTGGACTCAAATGAAGGTGTAGAACCATCTCAAGGATGATCAGAAGAAATGGAAAGCACCTGAGTTAAATATATGAGTGTCACAGCAAAGGGTCTGAATACTTAGGACCATGTGATATTTCAGTTTTTCTTTTTTAATAAATCTGCAACAATGTCAACAATTCTGTGTTTTTCAGTCAGTATGGGGTGCTATGTGTACATTCATGAGGAAGAAGAATGAACTTAAATGATTTTAGCAAATGGCTGCAATATAACAAAGAGTGAAAGATTTAAGGGGGTCTGAATACTTTCCGTACCCACTGTATGTAGCAAGGTTTCCAGGCCTGTGGCCTGATGTGGGTCTGCCATCAGTACTAGTACTCTCTCCAGCCCATGCGAGCTGTGACCCTGGGTGTGACAACTGAAGCAGCGACAACTCTGGCATCTTTGTTTGTGGTTTTTATTTGGTTTAAAAGGGGATGGGAGAAGGGAATGAGTGGGATACTCCTTGAGGCTTGAACTAATTACATGTGGGACTCTACTCCTGAAAAATGCCCGTTGGCGCTTCCTTGACGCCAGGCGGCGCCAGACAACACTCACTAGCACTGTGAATATCTTGTAGAACACAGAAGTGCTGAATCCTCGACTATTAGTCCAGAAGATCCAGGACTGAGAACTGTAGAACTCCTGACACTGTTGTGCTGTGGAAGTCGCTGAATACTGTTCCCCACTTTCTCTAGCTTGAGGTAGTATGAAGTAAAACTCTGTATAGCTGTACTTGCAACTGACACACTCTGTACCATTCAGGGCCCAACTTGAACTCTTCAGGGTCCACTGACTATGTACCCCCTCTGTAGCTTCAGGGTCCTCAACCTAGGTACCCCCTTTACAACTAGCTGGCACTGGATCCTAGAACCTCTTCAGGAGTGGTCCCCTCTAACTTCGGGCAGACCCCCAGGGGCAATCCTCAGTACTCACAACCTGTGTAGGCTTTCCTGGGACTGGACCCCTCTCTCTCTCTCTCTCTCTCTCTCTCTCTCTCTCTCTCTCTCTCCGCAGGCTCTTGGCACACCGGATCCCCTCAGCTCACTCAGCATGCTCTGGACACTCAGGCGACACCCTGAGACTTCCATCTTCCTCAGACAGGAGGAGAGACAGCCGCACTCTCCTTCCTGGGACTCTGCTCCTTCCAAAGACACTGTGTCATATCCCGCCCCCAAACTTATACCCACTCCCAGAATCCTTTGCAGCACAATCTGCCTCCCGGGGTAGTTACAAGCCTGGATGTGTCCCCTGATTGGGTCTCCTTCACTGCCCAATGAGAAGCCTCTCACAGGGCCAGTGAGGAGACTCCCCTCGCAGCAGACACACTTGGTAGCCATGACAACCTACCTGCACAAAAGAAAACATGGCTCTGCTGTTAGGCGGACAAAGCCCACTACATTTTACCTAGCACCTACCTGTAGGGTACTACATATACATACTTGATGTGTCCATACTGTTGAAGTATCAACATTGAAATTCAGTATTGTTATTCACATGATAAAGAGGAGTCTAATATTCAAATCCAAATACTAAAAGCAAATACCGTATTTATCGGCGTATAACACGCACTTTTTCCTCCTAAAAATGGAGGAAAAAGCAGCAGTGCATGTTATACGCCGATATTAAAAAAAAAAAAAACAGCCAGGAAGCATCGCCGAGAGCAGAAGGGGCGGGCCGGGCCGAGGAGAAGGAAGGACTAGCTGTCATTAGAGCAGAAGGGGCGGGCCGAGCCGAGGAGAAGAGAGAACGAGCGAGCGCAGTCATCGGAAGTCCCGCCTATGACAGACGTCACACATCTCGGCAGAGGAGGCGGGACTTCCGATGACTGCGCTCGCTCTTTCTCCCTTCTCCTCGGCTCGGCCCGCCCCCTTCTGCTCTTACGGTATGACAGCTCGTCCTTCCTTCTCGGCCCGCCCCCTTCTGCTCTCGGCGCTACTTCCCGGTCTCTTGAAACAAAATGAGGTTAGTTCCAATGGCGCTTGCGATGCTGCATATTTGGACATTGCGCTTGCTAGGCTGCATGTATGGACACTTGGTGGGCTGCATGTATGGACACTTGGTGGGCTGCTTATATGGACACTTGGTGGGCTGCATTCATTGACACTGCTGGTGGGCTGCATGTATGGACACTGCTGGTGGGCTGCATGTATGGACACTGCTGGTGGGCTGCATGTATGGACACTGCTGGTGGGCTGCATTCATTGACACTGCTGGTGGGCTGCATGTATGGACACTGCTGGTGGGCTGCATTCATTGACACTGCTGGTGGGCTGCATATATTGAGGCTGGATATATGGACACTGCTGGTGGGCTGCATATATTGAGGCTGGATATGTGGACACTGCTGGTGGGCTGCATGTATGGACACTGCTGGTGGGCTGCATTTATGGACACTGCTGATGTCATTTGATTTAAAAAAAAAAATGTTCTGAGTTCAAAGCTGTTTATGTTAAATTTAAGCTTTTTTCCTGAAATTTCTCTCCAAATATTGGGGTGCGTGTTATACGCCGGCGTGTGTTATACGCCGATAAATACGGTATAGACTGTCTAGCCTCTGCGAAATAAGATGGAAATTGATGGTCCCAGCCATCCCCACCCAGGGGGAGAAGGACGCCATAAGAAACCAGCGAGACCAAACGAGAAACTAATAGGGAAACTAACAAAAGGCAATGGGTAAGATGTGCAGTAAAAACCATTGGTGGAAAATAAAATGAGAATAGAACAGAAAAAAATATATGGAACAGAAAAAATATATACATAAACAGTAAGGCTCCGTTCACATGTCAGCGTATGGATCGCGGGCAGAACCGCCGCGGTTCCGCCAGCGATCCGGAGATTATTGCAAATCGCGGGACGCCTGTGCGTTGTCCGTTGATTTGCAATAGCCCCCCCAAACGCTGAGCGATGTTACCGCGATTTTCCGCTTGCCGAATCGCGGTAACATCGCGCAAAAAAAATTGCGGGACGCAATACGCTCCAAAGAAGCTCTTGTACTTTTTTGGGCGTAATGCGTCCCGCGATTTTTTTTTTGCGCAATGTTACAGCGATTCGGCAGGCGGAAATCGCGGCAACATCGCTCAGCGTTTGGGGGGCTATTGCAAATCAACGGGCAAGGCACAGGCGTCCCGCGATTTGCAATAATCTCCGGATCACGGGCGGAACCGCGGCGGTTCTGCCCGCGATCCATACGCTGACATGTGAACGGAGCCTAACCCAATTTTTAAAGGGGGAGCCGGCAGATTTCTAATAACACAATTCTAATCTTCTTGGCTCTATACACCACCACAATGGATTTGAGATGAAACAAACAAGATGTGTTTTAACTGCAGACTTTCAGCTTTAATTTGAGGGTATTTACATCCAAATCCGGTGAAATGTGTAGGAATTACAACAGTTTGTATCAGTGTTAATTTTGGCAGCAAATTTCAATTTAGTTTTAGTCTTAGTCTTAGGACTAAAATGGCATTTTAGTTTTAGTCCCATTTTAGTCTTCTGCAAGTGTTTTAGTTTTAGTCGTATTTAGTCAACTAAAACTCCAGTACATTTTAGTCGACTAAAACATCTTACATTTTAGTCGACTAAAACTCATTTTAGTCATCTATAATCAAATGGGTGTAGTTCAATTGTAATTTGTAATTCATTATTTAAGCATTTCTCTACAATTTCCAAACTCATTATATACTACTGCTGGTCCTGGAGTGAAAAATCAAATATGTTATTATTTATGATATTAAGCTTTGAGCATGCACTAGCACAGCACTACACCAGTGTTAATTTTGGCAGCAAATTTCAATTTAGTTTTAGTTATAGTCTTATGAATAAAATGCCATTTTAGTTTTAGTCGTATTTTAGTCTTAAATGCCATTTTAGTTTTAGTCGTATTTTAGTCATCTGAATTGTTTTAGTCGTATTTTAGTTGACTAAAATTGTGTTCATTTAGTCGACGAAAACGTTTTAGTCGACGAAATTAACACTGGTTTGTATATGTGCCTCCCACTTTTTAAAGGAACCAAAAGTAATGGGACAATTGGCTGCTCAGCTGTTCCATGGCCAGGTGTGTGTTATTCCCTCATTATCCCATTTACAAGGAGCAGATAAAATGTCCAGAGTTCATTTCAAGTGTGCGATTTGCATTTGGAATTTGTTTCTGTCAACTCTCAATATGAGATCCAAAGAGCTGTCACTATCAGTGAAGCAAGCCATCATTAGGCTTAAAAAACAAAACAAACCCATCAGAGAGAGATAGAAAAAACATTAGGTGTGGCCAAATCAACTGTTTGGAACATCCTTAAAAAGAAAGAACCCACCGGTGAGCTCAGCAACACCAAAATTCCCAAAAGACGAAAAACAACTGTGGTGGATGACCGAATAATTCTTTCCCTGGTGAAGAAAACACCCTTTCACAACAGTTGGCCAGATCAAGAACACTCTCCAGGAGGTAGGTGTATGTGTGTCAGAGACAGAGTGTGACAGAGGGTTCACCACAAGATGTAAACCATTGGTGAGCCTCAAAAACAGGAAGGCCTGATTAGAGTTTGCCAAACAACATCTAAAAAAGCCTTCATAGTTCTGGAACATCCTATGGACAGATGAGACCAAGATCAACTTGTACCAGAGTTGATGAGAGTGATGGGAAGAGAAGAGTATGGAGAAAGAAAGGAACTGCTCATGATCCAAAGCATACCACCTCATCAGTGAAGCATGGTGGTGGTAGGGTCATAGCGTGGGCATGTATGGCTGCCAATGGAACTGGTTCTCTTGTATTTATTGATGATGTGACTGCTGACAAAAGCAGCAGGATGGATTCTGAAGTGTTTTTTGGGCAATATTATCTGCTCATATTCAGCCAAATGTTTTAGAACTCATTGGACAGCGCTTCACAGTGCAGATGGACAATGACCCGAAGCATTAGGGCTGCGCATCTTCACTTACCTCACGATTCGATTCGATTACGATTATTAGGGTCGCGATTCGATTCCGCGATGCATCACGATTACTGCCCAATGCCCATGCCCAGCCCACTGGTTTTCAAAACTTTATAAAAAAAAACAAACAAACAATCAAGCAGTCACAAATAAAAGAATCCTTTTTATTTTCATTTGCTTCAAAGGACACTTTCCTGGACCCTGTCATGGCCTGCAAGCCCTGCATACTTTAGTGCACTTGCACTGCAAACAGCATAGCAGAGACAGACAACAACACTAGTATTTTACTAGAATTAACAGTAAAATTAGTAAAAAACTGTAGTAGTGCAGTTTACTGCTTCATAAAAGAAAATATTAATATAAGCCAGCAGGTCTACCACCATTTAAAGTACAACTAAAGGCAAAACTTTTTTGATTTTGGATAAAGTTTTGCCTATAGTTGTACTTTAAAGGCAAGCCAAGATAGAAGAAGCCAGCCAGCCAAGCTAATATTCTTGTGAAAATGGTCATCATAAATTCCCACAAAACATTATATATAAATCCTTTTATGTGAATATGGCATATGCATTGCAATAAATTCCAGGTGTGCCATAACCTGTCCTCTACAAAAAACAGAGCACTTCCTGACTAGTAGCAAACATCAAGGGTGAACCTGGCAATAGTGCACTGCTGCATAACTTCCATGTTCACCGTGATGTTTGTTTCCCTCTGCAACTGCAAGTCAACTCAAGTGAGTTGATGGCTGCTAGAGGGGAGTTACAAATATAAGCTTTAAGCTTATCAATTCACTTATGTCACTTACTTTACAGAAAACGTTACCTGTCCTGCAGACAGTCTCTGTCTCTACCACGATTAAACCCAACTGAAGCCAAGCCAAAGCCACCATTAGAGGAAGGAAAACCCTTGACAGAGTAAATCACCAACTGAAGCTTAAACCTTGAGTAAATCTTCATGGGATCACAAAAAAACACACAACAGTCTGCATCAGAATCATGAGAACTGAAGAAAGGTTTGGCATTGGCACACTGGTACAACTCAAGGCATATAGGTTAGGTCAGGTTTGTGTGTATTTGTGATCCAGTAAAGATTTAATCAAGGTTTTACGCTTTAATGTACGATTGATTTATTCTTTCAAGGGTGTCCTTTCCTGTACCGTGACTGCCGGCTTGCCTTCAGTTGTCTATATACACTTTTACCTTTAGTATTTGTTTGGTTGAGGGAACCCCCTACACTTGCTATTGCTACAGAGTACAACAGACACCAGCAGACAGACATGCGTTGCAATAAATTCCAGGTGTGTGCCATAACCTGTCCTCTACAAAACAGAGCACTTCCTGACTAGTAGCAAACATCAAGGGTGAACCTGGCAATAGTGCACTGCTGCATAACTTCCATGTTCACCGTGATGTTTGTTTCCCCCTCCAACTGCCAGTCAACTCAAGTGAAGTGAGTTGATGGCTGCTAGAGGGGAGTTATACAAATATAAGCTTAAATATCAATTCACTTGTGTGAATGGACCAATTTTGAAAACAAGCCATTCTCCATCTCTCCAGTGCCAGAAAAGCTGTAAAAAATATAAAATGTTCCAGGTTCACTGCGATTGTGTTTGCCCCTGCCATTGCCAGTCAACTAAACACAGTGTGTGTGTGTCGTGACTCGTGACAACTCAAAAGCTAATATACGCAGCCTCAGCATCAACTCAACACACACACACACACAGTGTGTGTGTGTTGAGTTAATGCTAGAGCTGCGTTATATGCTCTTGAGTTGTCACGACAGTCAGTCACATTACAGAAAGATAACTTTACCTGCACTGCACTGAGCAGCACTCTACCATGTCGATTACATCTGTAACTGAAGCCAAGCTAGCCAACAAGCCACCATTAGAGGAAGGAAAATCCTTGAGAGAATAAATTGTAAACTGAAGCTCAACCTTGAGGAAATCCTATGGGGGTCACATTCACAAACTCACAAATATAGTATATTACACAAGAATCCACAATTGGTGTATTTATTTGTGATCCAATAAGATAAGATTTACTCGAGGTTAAGCTTCAAATGTACAAGTTATTTCTCTCAATGATTTTCCTTCCTATAATGCTGCACCGTGGCTGGCTTGGTGTCAGTCAGTTGTCTAGAAGAAAATACACTTTAATATTATTTATTTGGTTGAGGGTTAAATTAACCCCTGCCTACTTGCCTTGCCTAGACACTTAGTGTGAAGCAACGGAACGGATTATGGATTGGAAATGGACACATTGGACAGGACAATCTTCAAAAACAAACCATCAGTGCTATAAAGCTATAAAACAAGACTGGTGGTGTGACTGACTGGTGACTGGCGGCAGACTGAATTAGTAATTACTAATTTATTAAAAACATGAATTAGTAATTATTTCAGTGCTTAGCATTTGGGAACATGTAGGTTTTTCTGTAAGAACACTAGATGATCCACATTCTTTTCGCTGTTATAACATCTCCTGCAGTAGAGAAAACCCGCTCTGCAGATACACTTGTACCTGGGATACACAAGTAGTGCTTTGACAGCTGAGAGAGGAGGGGGAATATGACCTCATGCTCACGCCACCATTTTAAAGGGTCCTCAGTGAGAGGCAGAGGTGGGGCTTTACAATATTTTTCCATTTCATCTTCTGCATTGGCATAGGGGGTCTTAGGTTCTATTGCACCATCTGTGAAAGACTGCCCCAGCAAAGTCATGAGCAGCGATGTTGTGGCCTTTTTTGGGAGGAGAATGGCTGTCCTCAATGGGTGTTGTTTCTTCTTCCACAGTTGCTTTTTCCCTAGGCACTTCATCCACATTTGTCCATCTATTAGATGTAATCTGTGTGTTTGAACAAAAGATAATAGTATAAGAAGAGCTGAACTGACTAAGAGTGTGATTCATTGATGAGGTGTGGGAAACTGAACGGTAATCCATACCATACAGTTCCACTTCCCACACCGCATCAGTGAATCAGGGCATGTTATTACACAACACAATGTAGCTGAGCTTCTAGCTGTCTGGCAGGAAACATGATGAAATTCTAATTACCTCCAAAGATGCAGCCTCCTCAGTCACTCCTCTGTATATCTCCGATCTCTCCTCCTCTGTGAGAATAAAAGGCAGTCCTTTAAAGCGAGGATCCAGTGCAGAGGCTGTATGAAGGATCTTCTTCTCTGCCTCACTGCTGTACCTCTTCAGGAGATCTGTTTTGATGGCATTCTTGATCTCATGGGTCATGGCTGTGTCTCCCATGGTGTCTGTCATGCTCTGGAGCAGTTGTGCATTTAGAGGGGCAATGAGAGACACTGTTGGGTTGCGCTCTTCTGACATCAGCAAGGTTGCATCCTTCATTGGCTTTAATGCACTCACAGCGTCCTCTGCATTTCACACATCGGTTTCATTGAGAGTGCAGAGATCAGACTCTCCTTTTCTGACTTCTGGAGACAGCAAGGTGGCACAAACTGCAGGTTGTTGTTCTAAGAACCTCTCGACCATGTCATATGCGCTGTTCCATCTTGTTGGCACATCAGTTATTAGCTTATGATTCTTCAGGCCCAGACATTTCTGCTTCTCTTTTAGACAGTGGCTTGCTCTAGTGCTGCGATGGAAGAATGTGGATATTCGTCGCACTCTGGCGAGAAGCCTGGAAAGCGTGGCCCCTTTCAGTGCCCGCTGACATGCAAGATTGAGTGTATGGGCAAAACATTTAACATGAGGAAATTTACCAACTTGAGCTGCAACTATCATGTTCGCCGCGTTGTCGGTCACAAGCACTACAGATTTATCAGACAGCTGCCATTCTTCCACGACATGAGACAGTAGCTCTGCCAGATGAGCACCTGTGTGAGACTCATAAATGGCTCTTGTTTGCAACACATGTGACAAGAGCTGCCAGTTCTTAGTAACGTAATGTGCTGTTATTGTAACATAGGACTCCGTTGTGACTGAAGTCCATGAATCACACGTTATTGCGACTCGACTGCCTTGGTTCATTGACGCAAGTACCTGAGCTTTGGTGTCGTGGTAGAGTGCAGGTATAACGTTTTCTGTAAAGTGACTGCGTGATGGGATCTTATAACGTGGCTCTAGCGTCTTCACAAGGTAGCGAAACCCGGCATTGTCCACAACTGAGTAAGGCCGTAGGTCCTTGGCGATGAAAGCTGCCACAGCTTTGGTTAGTTTCTTCCCTTTTTCTGAGTTGGGCGGATAAGTTGACAGTATGGCATCAATTCTTGGCTGATCTTGGTCTAGCAGTCTTTCCTTGGCAGTGGTGGCACTGCTGGTGGCGACAGGTGTTACTAACTCAGAGTGAAAACGGCTAACATGATTTCTCAAGTTCGTAGTATTCCCTAGGTATTCAATTTTTGTGTGACAGGCTTTACATACGGCGTGTGTCTTGTCCAACTCACGCTTCCCTGTGTGTTCGTAAAATCCGAAATGTGCCCAGATGTTTGCTCTTAAAACGCTAGGTACATTTTTTATCTCTCGATCTTTTTCTCCTTCTGCCATTACCATATGTAAGATTCTGGTACCTCTGGTACCCTTAATTTCCATTTCCTTTCAATATGCGTCCCACCTTTCTAATTAGGTGGTACGCATACACCTTTAAGACGGATTACATAGTTACATAGTTACATAGTTAGTGAGGCTGAAAAAAGACACAAGTCCATCCAGTTCAACCTATGTGTGTGTGTTTGATTTTAACCGTACATTGTATACCCCTGTATGTTGTGGTCTTTAAGGTGTCCATCCAATAGTTTTTTGAAACTATCAATGCTCCCCGCTGATACGACTGCTTGCGGAAGAGAATTCCACATCCTTACCGCTCTTACAGTGAAGAACCCCTTACGCACTTTAAGGTTAAACCGATTTCCTCTAGTTTTAGTGAGTGGCCACGTGTCTTATTGTATTCCCTTACTCTAAATAGTTTGTTCCTTATGCTAGGGTCGCCAGTACAGTATTGGTACATTGATATCATATCCCCCCTCAAGCGTCTCTTCTCCAGAGAGAATAGGTTCAGTGCTTGTAGTCTTTCCTCATAGCCGATGTCCTCCATTCCCCTAATTATTTTTGTTGCCCTTCTCTGGACTTTCTCCAGTTCCAGCACATCCTTCCTGAGGACCGGTGCCCAGAACTGGACAGCATACTCCAGATGTGGCCGGACCAGAGTCTTGTAGAGTGGAAGAATAATCTCTTTATTTCTGGAGTGAATCCCCTTTTTTATACAACCCAGTATTCTGTTGGCTTTGCTTGCAGCGGCTTGGCATTGCATGCCACTTCCAAGCCTGTTGTCTACCAGTACCCCCAGGTCCCTTTCCATCCTAGACTCACCCAGAGGTTCCCCCCCTAGTGAGTAGCTTGCTTTCTGGTTTCTGGCCCCCAAGTGCATTACTTTACATTTTTCTACATTAAATCTCATCTGCCATGTAGTTGCCCACCCCGTTATTTTGTTCAGGTCTGCTTGCAAGATTTCCACATCCTGCATAGAAGATATTGGCATGCCTAATTTAGTATCATCTGCAAATACTGAGATTGTACTAGATATCCCCTCCTCTAGATCATTTATGAATAAATTAAACAGGATTGGTCCCAGGACAGAACCCTGGGGGACCCCACTTTCCACACCCGCCCAATCCGAGTACTCCCCATTAATCACCACCCTCTGTACTCTCCCCTGGAGCCAGTTCTCTATCCAGGTACTCACCTTATGGTCCATACCTACCTTCCTTAGTTTGTACAGTAAGCGTTTGTGGGGAACGGTGTCAAAGGCGTTTGCAAAGTCCAGATACACCACATCCACAGGCTTACCTTTATCTAAGTGGCAGCTCACTTCATCGTAGAAGGTTAATAGATTGGTTTGGCATGAACGATTTTTCATGAATCCATGCTGATTACTACTTATAATACCGTTTTCATTACTAAAGTCTTGTATGTGGTCCCTTATCATCCCCTCCAAAATTTTGCCGACTACAGATGTTAGGCTGACCGGCCTATAGTTACCCAGGATATATCTCGGCCCCTTTTTAAATATTGGTACCACGTTGGCTTTTTTCCAATCAGCTGGCACCATACCTGTCTGTAAACTATCCTTAAAGATCAAGAA
This sequence comes from Pelophylax lessonae, assembly GCF_965119305.1. Classification (NCBI taxonomy): domain Eukaryota; kingdom Metazoa; phylum Chordata; class Amphibia; order Anura; family Ranidae; genus Pelophylax; species Pelophylax lessonae. Next base: position 240,972,266 of record NC_138769.1, read on the forward strand.
TAATCGCCGAGCGCCGCTCTGAGCGGCTATTTCAACCGCCGGCGTTCTCTCTCACGTTGTTCGTTCAATGTGCCTGTGCTTATGTGCCCGTGTGTCTACATGCTTACAAGCTTGTCTCGCTGCCGGAACCTCCAGCTATTTGCTTTTACCTGGAACAGACCGGAACCTCGCTACTGATCCCTGTATCTCGCTACCGGATCACTCCCTCACTACTGGATCCCTCTACTACTAACCTTACTAGTGATAAGTACCCCACAGGGGAATCCTCCATAACCTAACTTACACTACCTATCTCTGCACATTAAGGACTGTTACTATCTATGCATACTAATTCTATCATCTGCACTGTTACATAGATTGCTAGCTCTTGAGTCTACTACCATCTATCCTTGCATTGGGTTAGCCTATCCTGTATTTGTCATCTGCTGTCCTTACCACCTGTTACCATACTCGATTACTAACCTATCTGCATTCTACCTAAATACCATCGAATACTCTCCTGAACATTTCTATCACGTGCTTACCATCTCTGTCACTGTTCACACCTGTCCCTTCAGCACATCACCTTCATACTATCATATACATCCTATCACTCCAGGAACATCTTATTGAGTGTGTGTATATCTGTATGCTGAAGCTGACGGGCCCACAGTGATGAGTCTGGAGAGTTGGATCTGGTTATTCAACACATCTCTACATGACTACTGAGTGGAGATTCTGCAGCTGCAAATCCAGCCTACTACAAAAACGCAGGAGCGTTACAGATTGAACGAACCTAAAAAATGGATTCAGCAGAATTACCCACTCAAGTGACACAATTAACACAACAAGTAAATGCATTAATACTTGCTCTTACTGAAGTAAAAGAAGAAAATCAGACTCTGACACAGCAGGTAACCCGTCTTTCACGGCTTACTGCTGCTCAGCCCCCTGAACCTAAAATAAACCCTCCTCTAGTGTTTACAGGTGATCGGAAAAAATTTAGTGAATTCAAAAACGCATGCCAATTGCTTTTTTTGTTAAAACCTCGTACATACCCTACTGATCAAATTAAAGTCTGTACCGTTATTTCATACTTAACGGGTGATCCATGGGCCTGGGCAGACTCTCTCTTTGAGAAAAATGATCAACTTCTCAACTCCTATTCTTTATTCCTAGCGGAACTCGCTAGTTTATATGAAGACCCCAATAGGCAGAGTACTGCTGATATTCAATTGAGGGTTTTAAAACAAGGTAGGAGACCTGTAGAAGACTTTGTAGCAGAGTTCAAAAGATGGACCCTTGATTCAGGGTGGAATGATACATCTCTGCGAACTCAATTCAGACTCGGGTTGTCAGAAGCTGTTAAAGACGAGCTCGCCCGAGCGGATTTACCTGGCACCTTGGATGCCTTAATACAACTCAGTATCAACATCGACAGGCGATTGCGAGAAAGAAAGGCTGAGAAAATGGGAATGCCATTGTCTAGTCCTTCTCGGATTTTGGCCGTTGACCCTACTCCCATGGAGGTAGGAACCATACGCCCACCTTTATCAACTACTGAACGAGCCAGAAGAAGATCCAGAAACCTCTGCATGTACTGCGCATCCCCGGATCATTTGATAAGCGTCTGTCCCCTTGTCCGCAAAAAAGAGGGTGAGTGTTCACATGTCTTGCTAGGAGGATTAACGACTTCCTTTTCTAACCCCTATCTCTTTGTTCATCTAACATTACAGTGGGACCAGACTAGGATTACCACCAAGGCTATGATCGACACAGGATCTTGTGGGAACTATATTGATACATGTTTTGTCACCTTAAATAAAATACCTATTATTTCAAAACCTAAACCTGTTTCTGTTAGTTTCATTAACGGTATTCCGCTATCTTCTGGTCCAATCACCAACCAGACACAAGCACTCCTTGTCACTGCTAACGAGTCTCATATGGAGACCACCACTTTTGATATACTACCTTCACCCCATTATTTTGGGACTTCCTTGGTTACACACACATCAACCAATCATAGATTGGAACCGACGGACTTTAACTTTCCCTTCTCACTATTGCGAGATTACGTGTAACCTCCCATCTTTTGGAAAGATCCTGTCTGTGGTGTCAGATGAGATTGCACCATTATGCTATCAGGATCTGTCCGAAGTATTCCTTGAGAAAAATGCTCAAGTGTTGCCTCCCCATAGGGATTATGATTGCACTATCGATCTACTCCCTAACAGCAAATTGCCTTTCGGTCATGTTTATCCTCTTTCTCAGGATGAACTTTCTCATCTCAAGGAATACTTAGATGAAAATTTGAAAAAAGGGTTCATTAGACCCTCTACTTCTTCCACAGCTGCAGGACTTTTCTTTGTCCGCAATAAGGATTCAAGTCTTAGGCCTATTATCGATTATAGGCAATTAAATACGATTACGATAAAGGATCGCTATCCTTTACCGCTCATCCCTGAACTCATCGAACAAGTGCGTGGGGCTACTTACTTCTCTAAATTGGACCTAAAAGGGGCATACAACCTAATCTGAATCCGTGACGGAGATGAGTGGAAAACAGCATTCAGAACCAGATACGGATTATTCGAATATCTTGTAATGCCATTCGGGTTGTGTAATGCTCCCGCAGCTTTCCAGAGGTTCATAAACGACATCTTTAGAGACTTACTCGATGTCGGTGTTGTAGTATATCTGGACGATATACTTATCTATTCTCGATCTCTGTCTGAACATATAAAACATGTAAGACTTGTGTTATCCAGATTACTCGCACACAATCTATACGTGAAATTAAAAAAATGCCTATTTCATAAAGAAGAAATATTATTCCTAGGATACATCATATCCAAAACCGGAATTAAGATGGATATGAGCAAGATATCCTGTATTCTGGACTGGCCTATACCAACAACTCGTAAGGCATTACAGCGATTCCTTGGATTTTCAAACTTCTATAGGAAGTTCATCAAGAACTTTTCTGCTATTGTGAGACCTCTCACACAACTGACAAGTATAAAGAAACCATTCAAATGGTCAGAAGAAGCAAATCAAGCTTTCTGCTTGTTAAAATCAAGCTTTACTTCTGCTCCCATACTACGCCATCCAGACCCATCCCTCCAATATATTCTGGAGGTAGATGCGTCAAATATGGCAGTAGAAGCAGTTCTCTCCCAAAGACCAACAAATACTTCACCACTCCACCCAGTTGCTTTCTTCTCAAAATCACTAAGCAGCCCAGAGGTGAATTACCCAGTGGGTGAAAAGGAGTTGCTTGCCATAAAACTGGCACTGGAGAATTGGCGACATCTACTTGAAGGTACCCGGTTACCAATACTCATATATACAGATCACAAAAACCTTCAATACCTCCAGACTAACAAAACTCTCTCCCACTGGCAGGTACGATGGTCATTATTCTTCCTAAGATTCAACTTCCTAGTGACCTACACGCCTGCAGACAAAAATAAAAAAGCGGATGCGCTATCACGATTAACCGAAGATAACTGCGCCGAAATCCCTTCTTTTCCTATAATACCCTATGAACGTATTATTGGTGTTGTTCGTTCCTTGAAGGAAGAGATTTTGCACAGTATAGGATTGGATTCACCTCCACCACAACTAAGTACTGATGCAGAAGGCTTCCTCTATTACAACGACAAACTCTACATACCCCCTACTATGCGCACCAAGATCTTGGAGTTATCACATGATGTGCCCATGGCAGGACATATGGGTATGACGAAAACCCTTAATTTACTTACCAGGCAGTTTTGGTGGCCTGATATGAAGACGTCTGTACAAAAATTTGTTTCTTCATGTGACATCTGTGCAAGGTCCAAAATTGACACTACAAAACCATCTGGTCTACTCTGCAGTCTACCAATACCCCAGGTTCCATGGGAAGTTGTGTCCTTAGACTTTATAGTAGAACTACCACCATCTAAAGGATTTAATACCATTCTAGTGTCAGTGGACCACCTGACAAAGATGGCACATTTCATCGCTATCCGTAGACTACCTTCATCTAAACAAACAGCGGAACTACTGATGAAACATGTGTTCAAGTTACATGGAATTCCAAAGACTCTTTTATCCGACCGTGGTTCACAGTTCATCTCCAAATTTTGGCAAGCTCTTTGTCAAATATTACGGATTGAGCGAAAGCTCACTTCACCCTACCACCCTCAGACCAACGGACAGACTGAAAGAGTCAACTAGTGTATAGAACAATATCTGCATTGCTACACATCAAACCTACAGGATGATTGGGTGGACCTTCTCCCTCTGGCGGAATTTGCTTATAACAACGCAACCCACAGTACTACTAAGCAAAGTCCGTTCTACTTGAACTATGGGTTTCATCCCACACTTCTTCCACCACGCATCCTACCATCAAGTAACCCAGTAGCCTCGGACTATCTTACCCAAATAAAAGACTCTCTGGGTTTACTTAATACCACTATCTCACACGCTCATAGTCAACAAAAAAGGTACTACGACCTTCGTAGAAGACCTTCTCCTCAGCATGCTATTGGGGACCTCGTTTGGCTATCGACAAAAAATTTAAGGTTAAAGATCCCTAGCAAAAAGCTTGGACCTTTATTTCTGGGACCCTTCCCAATTAAGAAACTTATTGGAAAAGCTGCAGTACAGCTCACCTTACCGGCAGATCTCAAGATCCATCCCATCTTCCATGTGTCGCTACTGAAACCCCATGTTCCTAACCAAGGAATAAGGCCTACCATCTTGCCTCCACCTCCAATACAAGTTGAAGGCGGAGAAGAATATGAGATTAAGGAGATTTTGGATTCTCATATCCACAGAGGAAGACTCCAGTATCTCATAAGATGGAAGAACTATGGACCCCAAGACGACACCTGGTTGGATACCTCTGATGTTCACGCACCTAGGCTTATACGAAGGTTTCACTCGAAATACCCGGAGAAACCAGTGCTATAGGCCTTCCGGAGCTGGCCTTAAGGGGGGGGGGGGTACTGTAAGATTCTGGTACCTCTGGTACCCTTAATTTCCATTACCTTTCAATATGCGTCCCACCTTTCTAATTAGGTGGTACGCATACACCTTTAAGACAGATGACGTCATCGCCGAGCGCCGCTCTGAGCGGCTATTTCAACCGCCGGCGTTCTCTCTCACGTTGTTCGTTCAATGTGCCTGTGCTTATGTGCCCGTGTGTCTACATGCTTACAAGCTTGTCTCGCTGCCGGAACCTCCAGCTATTTGCTTTTACCTGGAACAGACCGGAACCTCGCTACTGATCCCTGTATCTCGCTACCGGATCACTCCCTCACTACTGGATCCCTCTACTACTAACCTTACTAGTGATAAGTACCCCACAGGGGAATCCTCCATAACCTAACTTACACTACCTACCTCTGCACATTAAGGACTGTTACTATCTATGCATACTAATTCTATCATCTGCACTGTTGCATAGATTGCTAGCTCTTGAGTCTACTACCATCTATCCTTGCACTGGGTTAGCCTATCCTGTATTTGTCATCTGCTGTCCTTACCACCTGTTACCATACTCGATTACTAACCTATCTGCATTCTACCTAAATACCATCTAATACTCTCCTGAACATTTCTATCAAGTGCTTACCATCTCTGTCACTGTTCACACCTGTCCCTTCAGCACATCACCTTCATACTATCATATACATCCTATCACTCCAGGAACATCTTATTGAGTGTGTGTATATCTGTATGCTGAAGCTGACGGGCCCACAGTGATGAGTCTGGAGAGTTGGATCTGGTTATTCAACACATCTCTACATGACTACTGAGTGGAGATTCTGCAGCTGCAAATCCAGCCTACTACAAAAACGCAGGAGCGTTACACCATACTACCACGTATGTGATGGAGACGGATGACGTAAGTTGCCAAACTCTGTCAGTGTTTAAAAAAAAATAAAAAATACCACTTGTAAACTAAGCCGCAACAAGTCAACCAAGCAACATCTTTCATAAAATATGACTGTCTGTCTGTCAGACTCCCTTATGCATGCGCTGAGCCAAAACCCCCGGGGCCCCCCCTTACCCCACAGCTGCCTGTGACAGTGACACTGACAGAGACCCCTCTCCCCCCACAGCTGAGCTGACACTGCAGCCTGACACACTGACAGAGACCTGGATGTCCCACACCTTCCCCAATCCCCCACAGCACTGACAAACACTGAGAGTGAGTCCCCCCCCTTGCCCAGACCCCCACAGCTGACACTGACAGAGACCTGGATGTCCCACACCTTCCCCAATCCCCCACAGCACTGGCAAACACTGAGTGAGTCCCCCCCTTGCCCAGAACCCCACAGCTGACACTGACAGAGACCCCCAGGCCCCCACTGACACTCAGAGAGAGCCCCCTGGCTGCCAGACTGCCACAGCAGAACAGTACCCCCGGGCCCCGACCGACCGTCCCCTGTCCCAGGCCCCCATCACAGACATCCCCCAGAGATACAGACGAGACCCCCATGAATGATTACACAATTATTTGTTCGGACTACATACCTGCTGTGTGACTGTGTGGGTTGTTGTGCACTGCATTGCAGAGGAGGACAGGTGCTGTGCTGCTCTCTGGGCTCTGTGGCGGGCGGCTGGCGTCACTGGCAGTGGCGGCTGGGCCTGTCGGCTATGGTGAGGTGAGGCTGGCGGCGCTGGCTGGCTGCGATGGGGACGCACTTGGGGCTCCTGTGTGTGGAGTGTGGACTGGCTTGTGGCTTGGCTGGCTGGCTTCTTGGCTGCAAGGCCGCAGGTGGGACGCCGATACACGCGGGGGATGTCTTGCTGCGCCTCGGCCCGGGTCATGGAGACGGAAGGGGAGGGGCGGAGCCTTTTTATTAAGCTCCCGCCACTAACCCACCAATCAGCTGCCGATCTTGTGATTTTTTCTCCCTTGCGCGATACGGCGTGGCAGCGGCTGATGACGTAATTTCCTAATCGATTATGCCGGCAACCCGCATCGATGCAGAATCGCGAAGGGTCGAATCGCGATGCATCAATCTTTCGATTACATTCCGCAGCCCTACGAAGCATACTGCGAAAGAAACCAGAGTTTTTTAAGGGAAAGAAGTAGAATGGTATGTAAGGCCAAGTCAATCACCTGACATGAATTCGATTGAGCATGCATTTCACTTGCTGAAGAGAAAACTGAAGGGAAAATGCCCCAAGAACAAGCAGGAACTGAAGACAGTTGCAGTAGAGGCCTGTAAGAGCATCACCATGGATGAAACCCAGCGTCTGCTGATGTTTATGCATTCCAGACTTCAGGCTGTAATTGACTGCAAAGGATTTGCAACCAAGTATTAAAAAGTGAAAGTTTGATTTAATCTGTCCCATTACTTTTGGTCCCTTAAAAAGTGGGAGGCACATATACAAACTGTTGTAATTCCTACACCGTTCACCTGATTTGGATGTAAATACCCTCAAATTAAAGCTGAAAGTCTGAAGTTAAAGCACATCTTGTTTGTATAGAGACAAAAAGATTAGAATTGTGTCCATGTCCTAATATTTATGGACCTGACTGTAAATGGTTATAAGGGTCCATCTCCCCAAAGGGGGTTATTATCCCTCCAAAATTTATTAATCTTTGTCCCAGCCTCCCGATAAATAACCCTCCAAGAAGGGCCTGAAATTCATGACCTCATTTAGTCCAGGAGGGGTGGTAGCTTTGAGACTAAAGATCCAGCGAAGCTCAATTTGTAACAATTTTTTATTCCAGTCCCCCCCCCCCCCCCTGATGTAACCCGATCAAGGATTACAAATTTAATCTTAGGGAAAATCCCTGCATGTATAGCTGTAACATGACGCCCCAACGGGAGATCTGGGTCACACTTCTTCATACTCAAGATATGGCGGTAGGCCCTTTTCCAGAATTCTTGTATGGTCTTGCCTATATAAAAGCTGCCACACTCACAGGCCAGTAGGTATATTACACCAGATGTTTTGCAGTTGGCTTAATGTTTGTATTTTAGAAAGGACCCATTAGGGAGTTGTATTTTTTGTCGGTCCACATGTATTGACAGTAATTACACCCGCCACATCGAAAAGTGCCAGGGTATTTACATGGGTCAGCACTTCTATCTTCTTTAAACTCACTATGTACCAAGTAATCCCCTACTGATTTGGCTCTCCTATATGTGATTGCTGGTTTGTCTGTTACTAGAGGGCCAATCTGAAGGTCCATAGACAAGAGCTGCCAATATTTGTTGATAATAGCCCTGACCTGTGAGTGTTGGCTGTTGAAGCGCGTGATAATTCTGGTGGTGTCATTCTTGGCGGGTTTTTTTTGGCCATACAATAAGGTGTGCCTAGATGGAGTAATAGCTCTTATGTAGGCTTTTTTCAGGCAAGTGCGGGAATAGCCTCTGCTTAATAGTCTTTCACGTAGATTGTCGGCCTCAATTTTGAAATTGATGTCATCAGAACAGTTTCTGCGTAGACGCAGAAACTGACTGTAAGGAATTGATTGAAGCAGAGGTTTGGGATGGAAGCTTGAAAATTGAAAGATATTGTTGCCTGCCGTGGGTTTTATAAATAAGGAAGTGTGAATCTCCCCATTTTGTCCTTTTGAGATTGTGATATCCAAAAAGGTTATAGAACTTGGACTGTAGCTACTGTTGAAGGTAAGATTATAGGTATTCTGATTCAAGATAGCCAAAAACTGTTTCAAGGCGTCTATTGGACCCTCCCATATCTGATGCACGTCATCAATGTATATATACCATAATGAAATATGGCTAGAGTATGGTGTAAACTCATCAGCAGAAAGTAGATTTTGCTTCCACTCCCCCAGGTACAGGTTGGCGTATGAGGGTGCGCAGCACGTCCCCATAGCCACACCCTGCACCTGGAGGTAGTGGGAGCTATGAAACAATTTTATGGGTCAAAATGAATTGGAGAGCCCTACTGATAAAATCATTCAATTTCCAAATGGATCTTTTTTTTCTGGAAAAGAAATCGATCAATGTCCTTTTTACCTATAGATGGCCACACAACTCTAAATAGAAGTATTTTTTGTATCCATGTAGGGGCTGCTACATATATTTTTACATAGATGTGCATCTCTATGCTCAATAATTAGTTTCCAACATATGCATACAATGCCAATATTATATTTTTTCTTTTTGCACATTTTTGCATATAATACATTACTTAGTATGCAAATTCTTTTTTCTATAGCATCTTGATATTTATTCAAGCATTATTTTCCACACTTGGTGCCTGTGCTCCGCCGTTTGGTCTCGCTGGTTTCTGTTGGCGTTCTTCTCCCCCCCACCGGGTGGGGATGGCTGGGACCATTAATTTCCATCTTGTCATTTTGCAGAGGCTGGACAGTCTATATTTGCTTTTAGTATTTGGCTATGAATATTAGACTCATCTTTGTCATGTGAGTAACAATACTGAATTTCAATGTTGATGCTTCAACAGTATGGACACATCAAGTATGTATATATGTTTTGTGCCTTACATTGTCTCTCTCTAGCTCTCTTAGAGGTACTTTGTTATAATATACTTCACAACACCCCTGAAGACGGATCGTTTTCCAGAAACACGTCAGATGTAATACCACATGGGTTTACATTATCATATTATTATGTTCTCAGTACCTATTGTTATCATAGGATGATGTATTTTTAGGACCAGCCACCCGCATGTCCCACATGTATTTTGCCCTTATGTGATTTTATTGTTCTTTGTTTAATAAAATAATATTTTTATATAAAAACGTTTTTTTTTTCATTGTCCTTCCAAAATTGTATCACTTTTTGAATACCTTTAGGGTTCTCCTCCTTTCTTTCCCAAAGCTGCACTCAAAGTTGCACTCCAAGTGGCTGTTTCCACTAATGCGACTTTTAAGTGGTGCGCTTTAGAGTGCGAATTTGAGTGCAGCTTTGATCCAACTTTACACTCTCTGGATCAAAGTCGCATTAAAGTAGTGCAGGCACCTTTTCAAAGTCGCTGATTTTAAAAGATATAGATGGGAACGGGTGTAATTGAACTCAATGGGCTGTGACTTGTCATGCGACTTTATGTGTCCAAAGTCGCATGACAAGTCGCACTAGTAGAAACGGAGCCTATAACTCACTACTCACATGTAATGAGCAATATAAATTAATCTCTATCCTTCTAAACTTTCAAAAATGTTCCTTTGTACTTTATTTCTTTCATATATTGCGCCGGTCACATGACCCCCCTCTCTCTCTCTCTCTCCCAGCAGAAGCTGCTAGCCTAAACATGGCTATGAAGACAGGAAAGCATGTTCTGTGAATGATAGGAGGGATGGGGCGGGGCGGGGCAGGTCTAGGCATGCCTGTCTAAGAAAGACCGACAACCTTTTCAGGAAGTTAATGACAGCTTATCAAATTTAGATAAAGTGAGATAGTGTTGTTGGTGAAGAACAGGAAGAAGCTCTTTGTCCAGCTTAGATAAGACTTTCTAAGATACACAAGCAGCTAGCCAGAAAATGAATAATATCAAAGATAAAGGTATTTCACATACTATTAATAGGAAAAATGTCATTGTTGTCTGGAGTTTCCCTTTAACCACTTGCCGACTAGCCGCCAAAGTTTTACTGCAGCAGGTTGCCTCTATCCCACAAAACTACGCACCTGTATGTTGCTTCATGAAACCGCTAGCGGGGGCGGGCATGCCCATTCGCCACAGGGGAAGCTGATCAGCGGGGCTGGCGGCCACGATTGCCACTGGGCACCCGCAATCGCTTCCTGTGGAGAGAGAACGGCAGGCTACCATGTAAACACGGCAGCCCGATGTTCTGTCATGAACACAGGGATCCCATGTTCCTCTTATTTAGGAACACAGGTCTTTGTGTTCATGCAGCAAGCCCATCTACCCACAGTTAGAAAGCACCCCCTAGGCACACATGTAACCATTTGATCGCCCCTGGTGTTAACCTCTTCCCTGCCAGTGTCATTAGTACAGTAACAGTGCATATTTTTAGCACTGATTACTGTAGTAATGTCACTGGTCCCCCCAAAATTGTCAAAAATGTCAGTTAGGTGTCCGATCTGTCTGCCGCAATGTCACCGATCTGTCCTGCTAAAAATCGCTAATCGCCGCCATTACTAGTAAAAAAATAAATAAAAATTACATAAATCTCCCCCCCCCCCAGTTTGTAGATGCGATAAATTGTGGGCAAACCAATCGCTATACACTTATTTGGATTTTTTTCACCAAACATATATAGCAGAATACAAATTGGCCTAAAATTATGAAAAAATTAGATTTTTTAATTTTTTTATTGGGAATGTTATATAGCAGAAAGTAAAAAAAATATTGTTTATTTTTCATTGTCGCTCTTTTTTTGTTTATAGCGCAAAAAATAAAAAAATTGCACAGGTGATCAAATACCACCAAAAGAAAGCTCTATTTGTGTAAGGACATCAATTTTTTTAGGATACAGTGTCACACGACGACACAATAGTAAATTAAATTAACGCAGTGCCATATCGCAAAAAAATTCGATTTTTGACTTACGGTAAAATACATTTCTCTGATGCTCATTGACGGACACAGCTCTTCATCTTCATGACCGTAGGGTTATGCTGCCCCCTACAGGAGTAGGACACTAGGCAGAGAAAAGCTTGAGCACACCTATGGGGCAGTCCCTGGGGGTACTTCCTGCTATAGGTATTCAGTTTTGTAACAAGTGTCTGAAAAAAAAAAAAAAAAGCCAAACTTCAAAGAGGGGCGGGTGCTGTGTCTGTCAATGAACATCAGAGAAATTGATTTTACAGCAAGTCAAAAACCCAATTTTCTCTTTCATTCATTGACGGACACAGCTCTTCATCGTCATAACCGTAGGAACATCACACAACAGTGTCAAACAGGAGGGGTGGGAACAGCAGAAAAAAAACAACTTCCCAAAGGCTAAACATAGCCAACCAGGTAACAAGGAGCTCAACAGAGAACAACTAGAGCTCAACTGAAAAACACCCTCAAAGAGGACAATCCTCTAAACAGCAGCCTGAAAAACTTTGCGACCAAAGGAGGCATCCGCAGATACCAACAGATCCACTTTATTAAAAACTTTGTGAATGTGTGCACAAGACGACCAAGTGGCCACCTTGCAAATTTGCACCACTGACGCCTGATTACGGAAGGCCCAGGAGGCACTAAGCACGCGAGTAGAATGAACCCTGACAGGGAAAGGAGGAACCTGACCCTTAATAGAACAAGCCTGAACCACAGTCTGCCAGATCCACCTGGAAATGGTTCCAGCAGAAGCAGCTAGCCCCTTGCGAGGTCCATCCGTGAGGACAAATAGTGAGTCTGATTTTCTAATCGACTTCGTAGCTGCCAGGTACAACCTGATTGCTCTAACCACATCCAAGAAATGCAAGGCAACTTCCTTAGGATGTTTAGGCTTAGGACACAGGGAAGGCAACACAATGTCTTCATTCAGATGAAAAATCAGAGACGACCTACGCAAGAAACGATGGACATGGTCGAAAGAACCACCTTATCCCTGTGAACAACTAGATAAGGTGAACGTCAAGACAGCGCCGCCAGCTCAGACACACGTGCCAAAGTAATAGCCTCCAAAAAGGCCACCTTCTGGGACACCGTAAGCAGGGGAATCCCCCAAATATTTTCAAAGGGAGGTTTCTGAAGAACTGACAACACCAAATTGAGGTCCCACGGCGGCAATGGAGACCACACCGGGGAAGCCTAGTGTCTTACTCCCTGGAGAAAGGTACGCACCAGGGAGGGTGAGGCCAATGGACGTTGAAAGAAAATAGCCAAGACCAAGGCCTGGCCCTTGATGGTACTCAAAGCCAAACATTGCTTGACCCCTTGCTGGAGGAAAGCCAAGACCAAAGTCCGAGAGTGCACTACAGGAGGAACCGTCCATTTTTTTAAGAAGGGACTCCTCATAAAGGTTTGCATTGCCAAACCCTTAGGGATTGCAAAGGTGTGTTTTGGGGAACCCCACTGTTTTGAGACAATATTGTCAAAGAAGGCGGGAAAGGGGAACATACTTGCTGCTTTGCTGAGGACTTGTGGGTGCCAAAGGTGACCCGCGCCTCTGATGATGCATTAGTCGCATCTTCCAAATGTAAGGTTTCCCGCACCGATATAATCAGTGCATTCACTAGCGCCTTAGAGGAGCAGAGTAATCATCCTCACAATCTGTGCATGCGGGGTGCGTGGAAGCAGATCCCGAATGGTAGCTGGCATTCGCGGTGGCCGATTCAGACCCTGGATCTGAAGAGACAGAGGAAGCAGGTGAAGGCGGGGGACACTTTTGCCCAGGACCAAATCCACTTTGGACACCAAGGACTCCAGGACCGCCGTCAGTGCAGCCAGTTGTGGGGCCCTGGAGGGCCTCTCACTAGAGGCCAAGGACTCGCCCCTGAATCAGCGCCCATCTGAGCTCCAAAAATATGGCAGCGGCTTATTTTAATGGGAAACTATAGTGAAATGGCCACTAAGGTTACACAAATGTGCCGCCGATCAGAAGCTAAACAGGCTACAAGAAAATGGCGGCGCCACACAGCTCCCGGGGTCCCAAGGCTGTAAAACAGGTCCCAACAGGGTGGTCCAGAGAGGTTCCCCCCAACAGGCCCATCCCCCATAAGGAGCAATCGTTTTGGGCGCTGGAGCCACCCCCATCGCCAGTGCTGCACCCCAATGCACCTCAAAAAGGTATGTCCACCCCTGGGGGGGAGGGGTGAATGAGCAGATGGGAGCTACAGTGACCACCGAGCTGGGGGGAGGGGAGATGCGATTGGGAAGGAGGGGAACCCGTCGGTCCGACCATCCCAGGGGCGGTCCCACATCCACCCCAATACCCACCAAGAGTAGAGGGAGGACAGCTACTTACCATACCAGGAACAGGGTGGGCACTGCACCGGACAGACCACCGCTCCATCAAAATATCGGTGCTGTCAGGCAGGAGGAAATGCTGCGACTCAGGCCGAAGCCAGATCGTATGCACTCTCGCAAGACGTTTAACTTGTAGGCCAGCCCCCATCCAGTGGGGCTATGTCACGGCCGACCTAGCGTGGAGCTGCGGTCTGCATGCGCTCGCTGGCTGGACCCCAAGGATCTAGATTATCCAGTTCGTCTTCCAGTCCGGCAATTGATAGTAGATTCCCACAGGAACAAAATAATAAAAGAAGGAAAAAATTCCACTTAAAAAGAAAAAATAGCTAGGACCAGAGATCCTGACTGGCAGAAAAAAAAAAAAAAAAAAAGCTGAATACCTATAGCAGAGAGAGGGAGTATACCCCCAGGGACTACCCCATAGGTGTGCTTAAGCTTTTCTCTGCCTAGTCTCCTACTGCTGTAGGGGGCAGCATAACCCTACAGTCATGAAGATGAAGAGCTGTGTCAGTCAATGAACGAAGGAGAAAATGGACTGGTCATTATGGAGGTAAATCCTTCTGGTGAAGAGGAGGTAAATCCTTCTGGTGGAGAAGTGGTTAAAGGATAACTTCTTCTATCTTACTGCTATTGACAAATGTAATGAGTGGTAATAAATTCCTCACCCTACACACAAAGTAAACCAAAGGAAAGATAAGTCATGCAATATCACTTTACTCTCATCAGGAGAAATGAAACTTGGCTACTGTTGTTCAATTATAATACAATGTAAAATCTATTTTAATTATATTAATTTGGGTCAGATTATATTTATTTTAATATCATAAAACATTAAAATGCTTAAGGCCCCTTTCACACTTGTGCGACCTAAAAGTCAAGCGATTTTGCCGTGGTTTTTTGTGGAGATTTTGTCTGGACTTGAAGCAATGCCTATGGACCTCAAAACATCAAAGTTGGACCAAAGTAGTGCAGGGACTACTTTGAAGTTGTTGTAACTTGAAGTCGCACAGATATGAACGGTATTCATTGGAAATCATGGAGTATGACTTGTCATGCGACTTTGCAGTCCCAAATTGCAGGGCGGTTGGATGAGTATTTTTGGGACTAATCTTGGGAAGTAAATTGCACAGAAATCTTCATTCAGAATTACAGTTTATTGGCATACTCTTAAGTATACTGCCCTAGCAGTGTATATAGATATGGGCCAATAAACTGCACTTCACTCTGCCAATTAATCTACTGGAGCCCCTTCATGGTGTTTTATAGTTTGCTGGATCTAGAGGTAAGCAAGATTTTTAACTTGGTATATACCACCCAACTATTATATATAGTATAAGTGGCGGACTTCCTTTTGGAAATGCTAGTTTACTGGCTGCATCCAGCTTCAGCATTCACTGACCTGGCAAACCATAGAGAGTGAAAAGGCAATGGCTTAGATTAGCATAGCTGCCAAGCAGCTAGCATTTTCAGAAACAGAGGTCAGCAGCCTACATATGTCTTTCAGCACAGGCTGTCTTAATTTCCACTGCTGGCACTATGTGCTGTAAATCTACCCCATCCCCACTGTCATATTTGTAGTCCAGAAATCATAATCTAAATGGCTTTTTAAAACCGTGAAAAGTTATATAGTTAGTGAGGTTGAACAAAAGACACCAGTCTATCCAGTTCAACCTATGATGAGTGTGTGTATAAGTGTTTATGTCAATGGTACATTGTATACTTCTGTAGGTTGTGGTTGTTAAGTTGCCCATCTAATAGTTTTTTGAAACTATCAATACTCCCTGCTATCACCACTACTTGTGGAAGAGAATTCCACATCCTTCCCGTTCCTGACGGTATAGAACCCTTTACGCAATTTAAGGTTAAATCACTTTTCTTCTAATTTTAGCGAATAGGCACGAGTTCTTTTATATTCCCTCTCGCTGAATAGTTTGTTCCCTATGCTAGGGTCGCCAATACAGTATTTGAAGATTGACATCATATCCCCTCTCTCCAGCGTCTCTTCTCCAGAGAGAATAAGTTCAATGCTTGTAGTCTTTCCTCATAGCTGAGATCCTCCAGTCCTTTTATTAGCTTTGTTGCCCTTCTCTGGACTCTATCCAGTTCCAGCACATCCTTCCTGAGAACCGGTGCCTAGAACTGGACGGCATACTCGAGATGCGGCCAGGCCAGATTTTTGTAGAGTGGGAGAATTTTAGTTTGATCTCTGGAGTGAATCTCCTTTTTAATACATGCCAGTATTCTGTTGGCTTTCCTTGCATCAGCTGGACATTGCATGCCATTGCTGAGCTTGTCGCCTACTAGGACCCCCATGTCCTTTTCCATCTTAGATTCCCCCAAAGGCTGAGTAACTTGCATTCGCATTTCTGGCACCCCAATGCATTACCTTACATTTTTCAACATTAATCCTCATTTGCCATGTAGATGCCCACCCCATTATTTTGTTCAGGTCTTCTTTTAAGGTTTCCACATACTGCTTAGAAGTGAATGCCCTGCTTGATTTAGTATCGTCCACAAATACAGAGATTGAGCTGTTTATCCCATCCTGTGGGTCTTTTATGAATAAACTAGACATTAAGCTCGTAAATTAACGGGCGCTAGAACATATGTGGTCAAACATTTGTAAAAACAGACTTGTTTCAGTACAAAAAAAAGTGGACAACCATGCAGTTGGGGACATGCGCAGAGCTGACTGAGCGGCTCTCGCTTATCTCGTTCTTTTTTTCTAACAACGCGAGAGCCGCATGACGTAGCCAGCTCTGCGCATAGCGTCCCTGTTGCCCTAGCAACATCAGGGACACGCGCAGAGCTGACCGAGCGGCTCTCGCGAGGCATCGCTCGCCCCGCCGCCACTTGTAACGGCCGCTGTCGCTTGGCAGTAAGTCCACACGAGCGCGTACCCGCGCACACCGCCGCTTCATCAGTTTTGCCCGCGCCACCCGAAGTCGCTGCGCTCCAAGTCCCAACAGCTGTCCGTGGGCCACATGCGCAGTATCGCAATCCACGGACACAGGGACTGGACGCAGAAACACTTGTACTTTATATGTATAGATGATGTTGTTGATTATTATGATTTTATTGCTGATGATGATTAATATTAGTAGCAGTAGAATTATATAAGCGTAGATTAGTAGAATTACACAGTATAAGTGTACAGTACAGGGTTCATACACATTTTTACCAAGAAAATTCCATGACTGTTCCATGACTTCACGTAAATATTCATGACCTAAAGTTTCATGAAATGTCTATGTATACATGTTAAATAAGAAGAAAATCCATGTCACACCCAGCATATTTTCACTAAAATAAATGACAATCTTTGTAGTGTACAGTACCTCTGCAGTTAGGGGTTTCGTTTCTGGATACAGCATGACTCAAAATGGTCCCTTGTTTTACAGTGGATGAGATGGAAGCACCACTGCCACAGCTGGGAGCAGGTGTCACTTCAGGCGCACGGGTGAAAAAGCTGAGAACTCTGATGTAGGGGGACTCTGGTGACCAGAGACCACTTTCCACAGAGAGAATGCACTAAGGGAAGGAGGGGGGGGGTCCTGATATAAGGAGGAACCTTTATAACAGTGCCTCCTTACATCAGTGACCCCCCCCTCAGACTGGCCGGGCAGCACTGTCACTGACCTCCTCTTAGGTGCACCATGCTCTGGTTTTATCCTGTAGTTTCCTCTCCCCCAGTCCACACATGTCTGACTTCTCCTGTGGTCCCCATCCCGACAGCACTCCCACTTTGACTCCTCTCCAGACATGATAAAAGACAAGAGATGGTCAGAGATTACGGACATGATAGAAGAGATGGTTAGAGGCTGTGGACATGGTACAGGAGGTGGTCAAAGGCTGTGGACATGGTACAGGAGATTTTCAAAGGCTGTGGACATGTTACAGGAGGTGGTTAGAGGCTGTGGACATGATACAGGAGGTGGTCAGAGGATGCAGACATGGTACCGAGATTTCAAAGGCTGTGCAAGGGGACATGGTACAGGAGGTGGTCAGAGGCTGCGGACATGATACAGGAGGTGGTCAGAGGCTGCGGACATGATACAGGAGGTGGTCAGAGGCTGCGGACATGATACAGGAGGTGGTCAAAGGCTGCGGACATGATACAGGAGGTGGTCAAAGGCTGCGGACATGATACAGGAGGTGGTCAAAGGCTGCGGACATGATACAGGAGGTGGTCAAAGGCTGTGGACATGATACAGGAGGTGGTCAAAGGCTGTGGACATGATACAGGAGGTGGTCAAAGGCTGTGGACATGGTACAGGAGATTTTCAAAGGCTGCAGACATGGTAAAGGAGATGGTCAAAGGCTGCAGACATGGTAAAGGAGATGGTCAAAGGCTGCAGACATGGTAAAGGAGATGGTCAAAGGCTGCAGACATGGTACAGGAGATG
>NC_138769.1:240990725-241013421 GCF_965119305.1 Pelophylax lessonae
GGTCTGCATGTGATCCCTGGCCAGGCTGAGGGGACCACTGGAACTGCAATAGTCCAGCCTGTCGCTCAGCCTGGCAGTTGCTAGATCTCCGCTGAAGAAAAAAAAAAAAAAAAACACACGGATCAAAAAACAAACAGCACTAGAAAGAAGAAGAAGAAAAAAAAAAAAGGAACCAGGACCTAGGACCCGGCAGGGTGACTAGGTTCTACTCCTGGACTAGGCAAAAAAAAAAGAGTGGGGGAGGGGGTGGGGAGTTATGCCAGCTGAGGACGACCCACAGGGCATATCCAAGCTTTTGTGTTATCTGCCTAATCCTACTCCTGTAGAGGACAGCATAACCCTATAGAACAGGGTTTCTCAACCAGTGTGCCGTGAAGAGTCCCCAGGTGTGCCGCGGCAAAATGACCCCAATTTGCAGCAATCTTATAAAAAAAAAAAAAAAAAAGTTTTCCTTGCAGCAATCTTATAAAAAAAAAAAAGTTTTCCATATGGTTATGCCAGAAGGGACGGCTAAATTCCCTTCCCACATGCGCTCGGAAAGCTGTGCGGCCTCCCGACCGTGTCGTGCCAACCGATGACGTCATTGGTTGCTATGGGAGGATCAGCATACAAAGTGCTTGCTGGGAGGGGAGAGCCGCGGGTCCCTGGGAGCTGCTGTTGGCTGGCGCGCTTTTCAAGTTACAGCAGAGTGTGTGAGAAGAGGAATAACAGGGAGGAGGCTCTTCAGTGACTCCTCTGGCTTCGTGAGTTACATGAATTACATTGATTGATAAATAACCTGTCATTAACTTTACCTGGTATTGCTTTCACCAATTTTTTTTGTTTAAGTAATATAAATATACATAAGATATATGAGTTTTAAATATTGTATTAATGATAATAGAAACTGCACTTCTTTTTACATGTTGTATCCGCTTGTACATCTGCTTCAGTTTGGCCGCAGCGCTGTTGCAAGTGGAATACAAAATTAAAAAAAAAAAAAAAAGAAGCAATCACCAAATTTTTTTATGCAATATTTTATACATAAGATATGTAAAAATACTGTATTATTGTTAATGGAAACTGCATGTCTTTTTTTTATGTTTTTTCCACTTGCACATCTGCTCTAGTTTGGCTGCAGCACAGGTGTAGCACAGAATACCCACGGTTTTCATGTGCCTTACCTGTGGCTTCTCATAAACTTCTTCTATGTCCTATATTTTTGGTACATTTTCTGAAAGCACACCAAAAATGAGGGACATAATAGAAGTCTATAGGAAACCACAGGAAACGCACATAAAAACCACGGGTATCCTGCGCTGCAGTCAAACTGAAGCAGATGTGCAAGCAGAATACAACATAAAAAAAGAAGTGCAGTTTCCATTAACAATAATGCAGCTCAAGTATCCCATTGACATAAGTAACAATTAAGATTTTTGGAAATTTTTGGTTGGTGTGCCTCGAGATTCTGCCAGATTGTAAAGGGTGCCTTGGTTGAAAAACGCTGCTATAGAATATGGAGCGGAGTCTGTCAATAAACGGAAGAGAAATACCACTTTGGAAGTGAGCATAGGATAATCTGATTGTTAGTAGAGAGCTTTTGAGAGCCGATTGGGACAGTTCATCCAATTTTATCCGAACGGACATGCACAACATTTTTTGTACGTACTAGTAATCAGTACAGCTATCATTTGAAAATGCAATACAAATAAACTACACATTACATCACTTTTGAATTTTTATTCGGTCGTACAACAATCTTTAGAACTTTAGTAAACTCAATTTTTGATATGAGATTAGCAAACCAAAAAAAAGACGATCTCATCTTATGTACCAGGCACAACTCCGGTCCCCCTTACCGCAGACAGCGTTCACTAACTCCTGTCCCCCTTCCCACAGAAAGAGCAACTAACTCCTGTCCCCCTTCCCACAGAAAACCTACCGTTAGTACACCGGTAACGGTCTTTTCTTCCGAGCCTTCCAGGACGGCCCAACAGTGAGAGATGATAGGCTCCTCCTACCGGAATCAATTAAGATTAGTTAAAAGGCCCCACCCTTCCCTCAGTTGTAATAAAGAATCTTCCACAACCATTTCCGAGGGAAGTGTTCTAATAATTCTATAGGTAATTACCACCTACATTTATCCATATTATCACACACCCTTTTGACAAGGGTGGGTAGGCGGGCCGTCCTGGAAGGCTCGGAAGAAGACCGTTACCGGTGTACTAACGGCAGGTTTTCTCTCCTCGTCTTCCAGGACGGTCCTGCAGTGAGAGGATAATAGAGATCCTTTTTGCCTACCTTAGGGTGGGACCACTGCCTGTAAGACCTTTCGGCCAAAGGCTAGGTCTTCTTGAGACAGTATGTCGACACGGTAATACTTCAGGAAGGTGTCATGACTAGACCAGGTGGCTGCATTGCGGATTTGTTCCCATGATGCTCCTGCCTTTTCGGCCCAGAATGTAGCAATGGCTCTTGTAGAGTGCTGCTTTACCTTAGTTGGAGCAGGAACACCTGATAACTCATAAGAGGTGGTAATGGCTTGCCTAATCCACCTAGCTACTGAAGGCTTAGAAGCCTGCAAGCCCTTTCTAGGTTCAGAATGAAGGACTAAAAGGTGATTTGATCTCCTGAAGGTCTTTGTTCTTTCTAGATAAGCAAGAAGAGCTCTTCTTACATCATCAATACAGTGAAATTCCCATTCTCTCTTACTTTTTTGGTTTGTCACAAAAAGATGGTAGAATTATCTCCCGAGTCCTATGGAACGAGGATGAAACCTTAGGTAGATACAGAGGATCTGGCTTTAGCACGATCCTATCTGGGAAGACCAACATAAATGGCTCTTTAATGAAAAGAGCCTGTAGATCACGAATTCTTCTTGCTGTAGTGATGGCTAGCAGGAAAGCTACTTTCAAAGACAAAAATGTAAATTAAATCTCTTTTAAAGGTTCAAAAGGGTCCTTCGATAACGCCTCTAGGACCCTGTTCAGGTCCCAAGGAGGAAACCTGTCTTTAGTAATAGGGGTAATACTTTGCCTAGCCAACAAAAATCTTTTAACTAACGGCTCTTTTGCCAGACTGGAGTCCAAGAAAACTGAAAGAGCCGCTATTTGTACCTTAAGGGTGTTTACTGCCACACCCTTGTCTACTCCCATCTTGCAAAAATTCCAGAATTATGGGAGTAGAGGTAGAAGCAAAGTCCTTTTGCTTCCTCCAGTCACAGAATTTTTTCCATACTTTCAAATAAATTTTTTTAGGGTGTTTTTCTCCTCAGTAAAAAAAAAAAAAAAAAAAAAAAAAAAAGTGTATCTACCACTCTATCTGAGCATCCCTTTGCTCTAAGCCAGTGGTTCTCAAATCCGGTCCTCGGGACCCACTAACAGGCCAGATTTTAAGTATTACCTTGGGGGATGCAGACTAGAATACTGCAATCACTTAGAAGCAAATGAGATCACCTGTGATGTAATTTAGTTATCTTGCAAACCTGGCCTGTTGGTGGGTCCCGAGGACCGGATTTGAGAACCACTGCTCTAAGCAATTGGCGTTCAGTAACCAGGCTGTCAGCTGGAAGAAACCTGGGTTCTGACACTGTACTGGTCCCTGAGACAGAAGGTCTGGGGAGACTGGGAGATGCCAAGGACAGGCTATGGACATGGCATTCAGGATTGGGAACCATGGCCTTTTGAGCCACCAGGAAGCGATCAGAATTAAATTCAGATCCTGCGTTCTGCTCAACTTCTGGAGCACTCTGGGAATTAGCATCAGAGGTGGAAAGGCGTAGGCCAGATTGAACTTCCAGGGCTGGGCTAAGGCATTCAGCCTGACCATTTCTTTGGACCTGGTTAGGGAGAATAAATTCTTAACCTTTTTGTTCAGAGCGGAGGCAAAAAGGGCTATTTCTAGTTGCCCAAACCTCTCCACTACAGACTGGAAGACTTTGGGGTTCAGTTCCCATTCCCCTTTTTGATGCTGTAGCGGCTGGGAAAATCTGCCTACAGATTGTCCTTTCCCCTGATGTGGACGGCTGCTATTGAGATTACCCTCCCTTCAGCCCAACCCAAGATGTCTTGGGTTAGGGTAAGGAGAGATCTCGATCTGGTCCCTCCTTGTCTGTTCAGGTAGGCCACTGTTGTGTTGTTGTCTGATAATATCAGAACCTCTCTGTTCCATATGAATTTCCAAAAGTCTTTTCCTACCGCCTTCAGTTCTCTGAAGTTGGATGAGGCTTGGGCTGTTCGTTTGCCCCATATTCCCTGGGTTTGAGCCCCCTCTAGGTGGGCTCCCCAGCCTCTGATACTGGCGTCTGTGGTAATCATTAACAGGTCCCACTGACCCTGTGGCCTGCCTTCCGCTAGGTTGTTTGAATTGGTCCACCATTCCAGGGAGGTCTGTACCTGTGGAGTGAGCACAACCATTTCGTCTAGAGACTCTATTCTTCTGTCCCAAGAGGAAAGATGAAAGAACAGCAGTTCTCTTGCATGCAGCTGTGCCCACACAATGGCTGGGATACTGGTTGACATAAGTCCTAATACTTTTAATACCTTTATCCTGGGGCAGGATTGAGCATTCTTTAAGTCAGACTGCCAAAACTATTTGTTCCCTCTTCTCTTTGGGAAGAAAGTTTTTGTGACACCGAGTCCACCTGAAATCCCAGGAAGGATTGTACCTGTGTTGGCACCAGGGATGATTTTTCCCAATTTATAAGCCATCCTAACTCTTGTAGGCAGGTTATTATTTGCTGGGTGTCTGTCTTTAGTTAGGCCTGTGTTTTTGCAAAAACCAGCAGGTCATCCAGGTAAGGGATTAGAGCCATCCCTTGGTCGTGTAACCAAGCCACTGCCTCCACTAGGATCTTGGTAAAGATTCTTGGACTGGAGGTTAGTCCAAACGGTAGTGCCCTGAACTGCCAGTGAGAAGTTCCTTTCTCCGTCACTATTGCAAACCTCAGAAACGGTTGCTGATCCTGGTGAATAGGAACATGCAGGTACGCATCTTTGAGGTCCAGGGTGATCATGAACACATTCTTCAGTAGGTTTTTTCTTACTGAGTAGATGGTCTCCATAGAGAATCTTTTGTATAAAAGGAACTTGTTGAGGTTTCTCAAGTTTATTATCAGGCCGGGCTTCCCTGAGGGTTTTGGGACCACAAACACATGGGAGTAAAACCCTTGGAAAAGCTGCTCCTTTGGTACTGGGATGATTACCAGTTCTGCCAGTTCCTGAATCCCTAATAGTAGGGCTTGTCCTTTTTGAGTTCCCTTGGGGACATGTGTAAGGGTTAGTGTTGAGGGGGTATTGATGCAAATTCCAGTCTGTAGCCTTCTTTTATGGTGATTCGGATATATGGGGAGACTTATCTTTTCCCAGCTGGAAAGAAATTGACTCAGTCTGCCCCCTACTTTGAAGTCATTTTTTTTATCCTTTGCAGCTGAGGTGGAAGGAAAGGACGCACTGTTTCTTGATCTTTCCTTCCAAAAATTCCAGCTCTTTGAAGGGTCCCTTTTCCTTCTTTGCCGTTTATTAGCCCTGGGTCCACGAAAATTTTTTCTGTTAGCCTCTCTAGGCTTTGTGGGCAATTTCTTCCCTTTTTCTGAGGATATGGAAAGGACATTGTCCAAACCTGAACCAAACAGAAGGGTCCCCTCAAATGGAAGACCACAAAGCTTGGATGTGAGATCAGCTCCCCACTCCTTAAGCCAAATAGCTCTTCTGGCTGTGTTCAGGAGAGCTCCTGTCTTGGCAGATGCTTCCACTGATTCTAGTGCGGCGTCTGCCAGGTAGGCCACTGCCTTACTTATCACCGACAGGGAGTCCTGGATATCTTGGGTTTTTGTCTGAGACAGATTTTTACTGAGTCTATCCACCCAGAAAAAGGCATTTCTAGCCACACAGGAGGCTGTTAGACCTGAAGCCATAGTAGCTGCATTGGCATCCCAGGCTTTTCCCAGTAAAGTTTCTGTTTTTCTGCTCATGGCATCCTTTATGCTACCAGCATCTAGAAAAGAGAGATCTAATTTTTCTAGAAACTTGTGCCAGGGGTGCATCTAGTTTTGGTCTTTTTAGGAATGTGCTTGTATCTTTCTCCTTAAAGGGGAATCTCCTCTTCCAGGAGCTCCCTTTATTTAACCTGTTCTCGGGTAATTGCCATTGTTGAAGAATCAGAGTCTTCAGTGAATGGTGACTATGAAAATCTCTAGAGGGACTTATCCCTATCCCTTTGTAGAGTTTATCTTGTGCCGTGGTTTCTCTAGGCAAATCAGGTATCTCTTCTGATGCATAGATGGCCTGAAGGCGAACCTGCATATTTTCTAACCCAAAACGTTTTTTTGCTGACTCTGCCTCATCTGAGTCCTTATCCCCTTCAGCCTCTGAGCAGGATGGGGAATCTGAGCGTCTGTCCTCTGGAGATAATCCTTCTGTCCTGACTCAAGTTAGGGGAAGGTTTCCTGTAGTTGGTGTAGTACCTGACGGTCCTGCTCTAGATAGAGAGCTTTCTTGAGATAATCCTTCTGTCCTGACTCAAGTTAGGGGAAGGTTTCCTGTAGTTGGTGTAGTACCCGACGGTCCTGCTTTAGATAGAGAGCTTTCTTGAGAAGAAGTCCCTTCCATTGAAGAGGGATCTGTAGGGTCCACTCTATTAGTTCCTAGAGTGGACCTAACTGTCATCATAGTGGACAGCATTTCCTCCTGCATGGTCTTAAAAAAATCTTTCATCATTCCTGAAGTTTCCATTGCGGTCATTCTATAAAAGGCATTTATAGCAGAAGGCCTTAGTGTGGGAGCTGGGCAACTTATCTGAGCAATTACCACACTTCTTATGAACAGCATGCCCTGACAATGCTGGTGTAGAGACAGAGGTTTCTTGTGGACTACTCAAGGACTCTGGAAGACGGGATACAAGATAGTATAAGTACTAGTCTTCCAATAATAAATTATGACATGAGGACCATAGAAAGAACATGGTGGGTTCGACTAGGGTCAGGAAATGATACAACTTCCAGGTATTTTTAATATCGGTAACCAGCAGACTTTTAAAATGCATAGACCCCCTAGAGCAGGGATCCTCAAACTACGGCCCTCCAGCTGTTGCTGAACTACACATCCCATGAGGCATTGTAAAACTCTGACATTCACAGACATGACTAGGCATGATGGGAATTGTAGTTCCTGAACAACTGGAGGGCCATAGTTTGAAGATCCTTGCCCTAGAGGATACATATTCAGTACTTACCCTGCTCAGACCTGGGTTTGGCTGCCAACACATGGAGCTGCCTCTCCTCTTCCTTCCCCTGACGATGAGTCGTGGAGGGCTTCATTTCCACAGCAGACATCCAAGCTCTAATAGCCTTGGATTCTGCTTTGCTGCTCGTAAGCGGCTACGGCGTCTCCACATTCTTCCTCCTTCCAATGTCGCGCGTCTGACGTCGCGCCGGAAGTTCCGGTTTCGAAGATGAGGCTTGAAGCGCCCGTCCGGCGGGAAATTCAAAAGCCTTTGGTGGAGGAGAGCTGCTGGCGCCGGATCGCAAGACCCGGAAACATCCCGCAGGTGACCGAGGGCTTGCACCACATTGGGCGACCTGTGAGAAGCCTGGATGGGGGAGCAGGTAAAGCTCCGCTCGTAGGGTCCCCCAGGGGAAACCTGTGGCCTTCCGCTAAACCTGGCTCACAGGGTTACCTTTTGACTTCCATTAGTCTGCAGATTAGTAAATAACACTCGTTTCTTGTCGGAAGAAACACAATCTAAACTGAGGGCCTGAGGGAAGGGTGGGGCCTTTTAACTAATCTTAATTGATTGTGTTTCCGGTAGGAGGAGCCTATCGTCTCTCACTGTTGGGCCGTCCTGGAAGACAAGGAGAGAAAGAGCGACTAACTCCTGTCCCCCTTCCCACAGAAAGAGCGACTAGCTCCTGTCCCCCTTCCCACAGAAAGAGCGACTAGCTCCTGTCCCCCTTCCCACAGAAAAAGCGACTAGCTCCTGTCCCCCCTCCCACAGAAAAAGCAATTAGCTCCTGTCCCCCTTCCCACAGAAAAAGCGACTAGCTCCTGTCCCCCTTCCCACAGAAAAAGCGACTAGCTCCTGTCCCCCTTCCCACAAAAAAAGCGACTAGCTCCTGTCCCCCTTCCCACAAAAAAAGCGACTAGCTCCTGTCCCCCTTCCCACAGAAAAAAGAGACTAGCTCCTGTCCCCCTTCCCACAGAAAAAAAGAGACTAGCTCCTGTCCCCCTTCCCACAGAAAAAAGAGATTAGCTCCTGTCCCCCTTCCCACAGAAAAAGAGACTAGCTCCTGTCCCCCATCGAACAGAAAAAGAGACTAGCTCCTGTCCCCTTCCCACAGAAAGAGCGACTAGCTCCTGTCCCCCTTCCCACAGAAAGAGCGACTAACTCCTGTCCCCCTTCCCACAGAAAGAGCGACTAACTCCTGTCCCCCTTCCCACAGAAAGAGAGACTAACTCCTGTCCCCCTTCCCACAGAAAGAGCGACTAACTCCTGTCCCCCTTCCCACAGAAAGAGCGACTAGCTCCTGTCCCCCTTCCCACAGAAAGAGCGACTAGCTCCTGTCCCCCTTCCCACAGAAAAAGTGACTAGCTCCTGTCCCCCTTCCCACAGAAAAAGCGACTAGCTCCTGTCCCCCATCCCACAGAAAAAGAGACTAGCTCCTGTCCCCCTTCCCACAGAAAGAGCGACTAACTCCTGTCCCCCTTCCCACAGAAAGAGCGACTAACTCCTGTCCCCCTTCCCACAGAAAGAGCGACTAGCTCCTGTCCCCCTTCCCACAGAAAAAGCGACTAGCTCCTGTCCCCCTTCCCACAGAAAAAGCGACTAGCTCCTGTCCCCCTTCCCACAGAAAAAGCGACTAGCTCCTGTCCCCCTTCCCACAGAAAAAGCGACTAGCTCCTGTCCCCCTTCCCACAGAAAAAGCGACTAGCTCCTGTCCCCCTTCCCACAGAAAAAGCGACTAGCTCCTGTCCCCCTTCCCACAGAAAAAGCGACTAGCTCCTGTCCCCCTTCCCACAGAAAAAGCGACTAGCTCCTGTCCCCCTTCCCACAGAAAGCGACTAACTCCTGTCCCCCTTCCCACAGAAAGAGCGACTAACTCCTGTCCCCCTTCCCACAGAAAAAGCGACTAGCTCCTGTCCCCCTTCCCACAGAAAGCGACTAACTCCTGTCCCCCTTCCCACAGAAAAAGCGACTAACTCCTGCCCCCCTTCCCACAGAAAGTGACTAATTCCTGTCTCACAGATAAATAGAGTGCACAGCATTTTTCCCTGACTAGGAATAATCTGCGTTCCCCGAGAGGAGAAGCAACAACTACAAGGCTAAAGTTCCTCGCTCACTGCCTGACCACTGACTCAGTAATCCGCGACTAAAGCAGTTTCTATTACGTCAGCGGTATTAATATGCCCATGAATTGCCCGCCAGTCTGTCCCCACCAATCCCGGGCTTCGCTCCTCCCAGTCCTCACACTGACACACCCCAGCCCGTAAGAGGCTGGGAAAGGAAACAACAAACATGGCGGAGCATCCTAGCCCCGTTGCCGCAGGCGCTTCCTTTGCCGTTCGGCTTAAAGCATACCTGCGCCGATACTGGTCCTACGTGTGGCTCTTACTGGTGCTGGCGGGCCTGCTTCTTCTCTACCACTTCCGAGCGCCGCTCCGCCTGTACGAGACCGTGCTGGCCGGTGAGTGCACAGCCGCTTCATCCAGGCCCAGGCCGTTGGCTCTGCTCTGTTGCCTAGCAACGGGGATTCAGGTGTGCTGACTTGTTTTGATGAGCAGCTGTAATGCAAACCTAGCATAGGCAATCCTCGGAGTGATGTGGAAATAGCTGCAGCCTACTTAGAGTATGGCTTCAGGAATAAATGATGTAAATCATTCTACTTACACAGCAACACAAGGTTAAATACTTGAAGTGGAACTTTAGTCAGAAAATGAATTTCTACTAGATTACTTCCGGCTGGCCCCTTTTTGCAGGTATATATAGGGAAAACATTAAGCCTCGGTTCACACTAGATTCAGTGCGGGTTTTGCACCGCATCCAAATTGCAACCTGCTTATGCAAAACGATTGCGGAGTATATGTTGACAACACCCTGAAATCGGTTTGCAAAACGCAGTGCGATTTACAGAATCAGATCGCGTGTGAATTACATGTGGTGGCCCGCCACCGCATCAGTGTGAACCTGGACTAAAAATAAGTGTCTATAGCAGTGTTTTTCAACCAAGGCACCCTTTACAATCTGGCAGAATCTCGAGGCACACCAACCAAAAATGTCCAAAAAACGTAATTGTTACTTACGTCAATGGGATACTTGAGCTGCATTATTGGTAATGGAAACTGCACTTCTTTTTTTATATTGTATTCCGCTTGCATATCTGCTTCAGTTTGACCGCAGCGCAGGATACCCACGGTTTTTATGTGCGTTTCCTGTGGTTTCCTATAGACTTCTATTATGTCCCTCATTTTTGGTGTGCTTTCAGAAAATGCACCAAAAATATAGGACATAGAAGAAGTTTATGAGAAGCCACAGGTAACGCACATGAAAACCGCAGGTATTCTGTGCTACACCTGCGCTGCAGCCGAACTAAAGCAGATGTGGAAGTGGAAAAAACATTAAAAAAGACGTGCAGTTTCCATTAACAATAATACAGTATTTATTAACTACTTGCCTTCTGTGCACTTAAACCCCCTTCCCATCCAGACCAATTTTCAGCTTTCAGCGCTCTCACACTTTGACTGACAATTGCGCGGTCATGCTACACTGTACCCATATGACATTTTTTTCACACAAATAGAGCTTTCTTTTGGTGGTATGTAATCACCTCCTGGGTTTTTTATTTTTTACAAAAAAAAAAGAAAAAAGACAGAAAATTTTGAAAAAAAAAAAGTTTTTCTTATTTTCTGCGAGTAAATTTTGAAAATAAATTTTTCTCCTTCACTGATGTGCGCTGATGAGGCGGCACTGATGGGCACTGATAGGCTGCACTGATGGGCACTGATGAGGTGGCACTTATAGGCACTGATGAGGAGGTACTAATATGCCGCACTGATAGGCGGCACTGATGAGCACTGAGAGGTGGCACTGACGGGCGGCACTGATGGGCACTGATAGGCGGCACTGGCAGATGGCACTGATGGGCGGCACTGATGGGCAGCACCATCAGACTGACAGCACTATGGGCACTGATTTTGGGCATTGATGGGGGGCACTGATGGCGGGTACTGTGTGTATGTTTTATTTACCTTTAGTAATCAGGGCACTGGTGATCGGTGCCCTGATTACATTGCTGTGTGTCCCCAGCGCTGTGCATCTCTCCCTCCTTCCTCACACTGCAGGCTCCGTGTGAGGAAGGAGCGCCGGCGATGAGAGATGGTCTCATATGTTTACATATGAGATCATCTCTCATTGGAAGGTGCGATCACGTGGTGAATGGGCGCTGTGATTGGCCATTCACCATGATCTGTGATCGGCTGTGTCCAAGGGACACGGCCGACACAGATTTTCCCCGATGCGTGCTCGCGGGAGCGCGCGGGGAGCCTGCTTCTGGGAGGCCGTATAAAAACGGCCTCTCGAAAATTCAAGTCCGCGCTGCAGCCGTATATAGGCTGTAGCGTGGATGGCAGGTGGTTAACCCACATATCTTACGGATAAATATTACATAAAAAAATTGGTGATTGCACCTTTTTTTTTTTTTTTTTGCTTTTAAAAGTAATCACCAATTTTTTTTTTTTTAACCACTTAAGCCCCGGAAGATTTTACCCCCTTCCTGACCAGGGGGTATTTTGCGATTCGACACTGCGTGACTTTAACGGACAATTGCGCGGTCATGCAACGCTGTACCCAAATGAATTTGACGTCCTTTTTTCCCCCACAAACCAAGCTTTCTTTTGGTGGTATTTGATCACCTGTGCGATTTTTTTTTTTTTTTTGATCATGCGCTATAAACAACAAAAAGCAACAATTTTGCAAAAATAACAATATTTTTCAAATTTTTTTTATATGAAATTCCCCCCCAAAAAATGTAAAAATCTAATTTTTTTAACATTTTAGGCCAATTTGTTTTCCGCTACATATGTTTTGTATTTTGATTGGTTTGCGCAAAAGTTATTGCGTTTACTAACTAAGGGAAAGATTTTTGTAATTTTTTATTGTTTTTTTTTTTTTTTTTTAACGAGTAATGGCAACGATCTGCGATTTTTTTTTTTTTTTTTTTTTTTTTTTTTTTTGCGGGACTGCGACATTGCGGCGGACAGATCGGACCCTTGTCTGACATTTTTGACACTTTTGGGGTTACCAGTGACATTACAGTAATGTCAGTGACAATACAGTAATCAGTGCTATACATATGCACTGTTACTGTAAAAATGACACTGGGAGGGAAGGGGTTAACTTTATTGGAGAGGGAGGGGTTAAGTGTGTCCCTAGGGGTGTGTTTCTTACTGTTATTGGATGTGGCTGTGTGTGTAACAGCACAGATCAACGGTCCTACATAGCAGGACCGAGTGATCTGTGCTTTTACACAGGGGAGAGTGACAGGCGGCTTTGTTTACATTAGCCGCCTGCATTTCTCCCTCTCTACCCGACGATCGCGAGTGACCGGCGGACATCGGGTACGAGCGTGGGCGGGAGCGCGCCTCTGGCGGCGCACGCTCGCCCCCTATTCGCTCCCAGGCTAGTGACGTACCAGTACGTCACTTTGCCTGGGAGGGGCTGACCGCCGCCGTATATAGTCGGGCGGCGGTCGGCAAGTGGTTAATGTAATATAAATATACATAAGATATGTGGGTTTTAAATACTGTATTATTGTTAATGGAACCTGCACGTCTTTTTTTATGTTGTATTCCACTTGCAACATCGCTGCGGCCAAACTAAAGCAGATGTGCAAGCGGAATACAACATGTAAAAAGAAGTGCAGTTTCCATTATCAATAATACAATATTTAAAACCCACATATCTTATGTATATTTATATTACTTAAAAAAAAAAAAATTGGTGAAAGTAATACCAGGTTAATGACAGTCATTTATCAATCAATGTAATCCATGTAACTCACGAAGCCAGAGGAGTCACTGAAGAGCCTCCTCCTTGTTATTCCTCTTCTTACACACTCTGCTGTAACTCGAAAAGCGCGCCAACCAGCAGCAGCTCCCGGGGACCCGCGGCTCTCACCTCCCAGCAAGCACCTTGCCAATCCTCCCATAGCAACGGATGACGTCATCGGTTGGCACAACGCGGTCGGGAGGCCGCACAGCTTTCCGAGTGCATGTGACCACGGGAAGGGAATTTAGCCGTCCCTTCTGGCATAACCATATGGAAAACTTTTTTTTATAAGATTGCTGGAAGGAAAACTTTTTTTTTTATAAGATTGCTGCAAATTGGGGTCATTTTGCTGTGGCACATCTGGGGACTCTTCACGGCACACCTGTGTGCCGCGGCACACTGGTTGAGAAACCCTGCGCTGTGTTTCCTCAGTGGTCGGACAATCTTCTGGGACCTGTGACATGTTCCATAAGATTACAGGGAGGGAGGGGGAGAGGAGAACTTCCACTCAAGCCGAGAAGGCGGCCCAAGCAAAACTAGGTACCGCCCCCCCCCCCCCCCCCCAAAAAAAACATTACATGCCAAATGTGGCATGTAAGAGGGTGAGAAGTGCTTAAAGCAGAAGTTCCACTTTTGGGTGGAACTCTGCTTTAATGGCCAGGGCATTTTTTGCGATATGGCACTGCAATAATTTTACTGACAATTGCGCGGACGTGCGATGCTAAACCTACATAAAATGTATGTCCCTTTTTCCCCACAATTACCCTCTGTGGTTTTTATTTTTTTGGCTATGAACAAAAAAAGACAGACCATTTTGAAAAAAAAAAAACAATATTTTTTACTTTATGATGTAAAACATATCCAATAAAAAATGTAAAAATTCAAATGTATTTATCAGTTTAGGCCAATATGTATTCCGCTAAATATTTTTGGTAAAAAAATCAGTATAAGTGTATATTGATTGGCTTGCACAAAAGTTTTAACGTCTACAAACTATGGAATAGATTTATGGAATTTTATTTTCACTAGTAATGGCGGTGAGCAGTGATTTTTAACAGGACTGCGACATTGCGGCGGACAAATCTGACAATGACACTTTTTGGGGACTAGTAACACCAATACAGTGATCAGCGCTAAAAAAAATGCACTGTCACTGTACTAATGACACTGGCAGGGAAGGGATTAACAGGGGCGATCAAAGGATTAAGTGTGCCCCTAGGGAGTGCTTTCTAACTGGAGGAAGACAGAGGTCTGTGTTCCTGCTTAGCAGAATCAAACTACAGAAACAAGATCTCCCTCTTCCTCTTGACAGAACGGCGGTCTGCCTTGTTTACATAGGCAGACAGCCGTTCTGCCTCTCTTCCAAACAATTGGCGGGACCCGCTGATTGGCTCCCGCTGTGATTGTGCCCCAGAGCACAAGCCGACATACAGGTACATCAATTCGCGCAGAAGGGCTGCCCTGCCGCAGCACATCTTCGTGGGGCGGTCCTTATGTGGTTAAAGGATTAGTTTACTTTATAGAAAAAAATTATAAATGCACATTATTTTGCAGGTAAACAATGTGCATTTGTTTTTCATTTTTGAGCCTGTAAATCACTTCACCAGCGATCTGCTGATCTCTATCAGATCTGCCAGTGTATCTGTGTGCCTGTACATCCTGTACGGGCAAGCAGATACAATCTGACAGGAAGAGAGAATGAACTATCATGGCTCTCCATTTGTACATATGTAGTTCATGTGGAGTGGTCCCTAGCGTGCCACATCCCGGGTACAGAATCAAAAACGAAGGGGTTCCCCTGTGGGTGGGACTTTAAAGGCACTGATATTTCAGAAATTACACATAGGTAAGAATACAAAAATGTAGCTTTATTGAAATTGTTTATACAAAATATATAAAAGATAAAAGCAGAGGCAAGCAAAATTATACATCACATTACAGGGTTGAACATCCACCATAGGACCCCCATGTAAACACCCGACGCGTTTCGGAGAAACACTCCTTCTTCAGGGGTGCCTTGGGAGGGTGGTCTGTAAACAATCAGTGTAGATGTACATATTATACATAATTGCAAAGTCAATCTGGCAAGAAGAAATAATAATCAAGTCAAAAAAGTTGCACTTACATGTTTCACTGTAATGGTTGAAGAAAGAGTGCCTGCCTGCATGGCTAAAAACAGAACATCGACAATGCCAGCGTGGGTCTATGGTAAGCCGATTAAATTCGATGGAGTTGGTTTCATACAGAAGGAGAATTTTTTAATTTGTAGAATTGAAATTCAATCAAGGTTGCTTGCTACCAGACGACTATGTGGGTCTGGGTGGGGACAGCTGAGATCCCAAAAAAAGGCAATCCTGCTGGGCAAAAGGCCGAAATAGAGAAGAAAAAAAGAAAAGAAGTATATGGTAAATAGTGTGTCATGTGAACAAGTCAGGGGACACACAAGACACCTAGGGGTTAATCTCGCCAGAGAGCTGCTACCCATATAAGAGCTACAGGCTCTCTGAGGTGAGGGAATCACCCTGGAGGCTCCAATGCTCATAGATATATAATATAGATTAATTATTGAGTAATTTGATAAAGAGAGGGGGGGGGGGGGTTTTAGTTCTTTTTTCTCTAAATGAACATTGTAACTACTTAAGAGCAGAGGAGCCAACAAAAATGGAGATCCCAAAAACAACAGTCAAAAAAGGGTAAAATATGTTTAAGAAGTATAGAAATACCTTTTCAAATCCAATCTTGGCAGAATGAATGCAATGTCAGGATAGATGTTGCTCCACGCTCGGCAAAGGAACATATGAGTCCGACGCCGAGCGTGGAGTATAAATGAGGAGTTGCTAATCAGCTGAGAGCAGTCTCAGCTGGGCGGCTATTGCGTCCAGCTGACTGCCAAAGGGATCTCCCGGGTCACAAGGGCCAGCGCCGCCCCCAGCCAGAAGGAGTCCGGCGGAAGTGATGGCAAGTCAACACCGCCGGAAATGATCCGGCGGAAGTGACGTCGGCCCATGCGTCCCACCGACACGGTACAGACTTCCGCCAACGTTGAATACGTCAGGCGGAGTCCATTGGGCATGCGCAATGGGAATGTCCCATGAGCCAGGTGTGCAAGGCTGCTGCCCCCATTGGCGAACGCCACGAATGGCGTTCGCCTTACCGTGCCGGGCTGTACCCATAGCAATCGCAGAAGATAGTTATTTTCTGCGCAACAAACTTGATAAGAAAACAATCATGTCAAAAGTGTATGTTATCTGTATACCAAAGGCAACATATTGGTTCAAAATACATCTCTGTATGGATTTATAGCCATTTAAACAGAGAAAGAAAGAAGAAAAAAATTGGCAACCATAATTGCAACCCAAGGGCAAGTCGATGTTCATGTGTACAAAGCAAGACAAATGCTTAATACAATAATGTAATCACAAAGGCTAACTGTAGGAGAAGAAAAGGAAAAAGAGGAAGGGGGGAGGGAAAAAGGAAAGAGGGGAAAGGGAAAGAAACTAATAAATAAATAAAATGGGTATACAAGCAGCATATTTCTATACAAGGAGTCTATTGTAACAAAGACAGAGCCGGGGATTTCCTCCAAGAGGCAAGTGCTAGATCGAGATGTGTTCCCCAGGAGGCATAAGAGAGATTATTTATCTCTCCATGCCTCCTGAGGTGAATCCCTCAAGAAATGGCTTGAACGAAATCATCTCGTTCAAGCCAGGAGGTTCTGTTGCCCTCAGGCGGTAAATCCACCGCAGTTCAAGTTGGAGGAGGGTCTTATTCCAATCCCCTCCTCTTGGACTGGGGTGGACTCTATCCAGGATCAGAAACTTTATTTTTGGAAAAATCCCTGCATGAACTAAACTGGTATGTCGGCCTAGTGGGAGATCCGGATTGCAAGTTTGCATGCTTTTTATGTGTCTGTTAGCCCTTTTGGTGAAATCTAGCTTTGTTTTGCCAACATAAAAACAGCCGCACCCACAGAGGAGTAAATAAACCACCCCGTGGGTGCGGCAGTTGGCAAAGTGCTGGGGTATAAATGTTTGCCCATTCGGTAGAATGGGATTCTTTTTGGTCAGCATAAATTTGCAATATTTACAGGCACCGCATATAAAGGTGCCTTTGGCCTTGCAGGGATCTCTCCCATTTTGAGCTGTGTATTCGCTACGTACCAATTGATCTTTTAGAGCGGGAGCTTTTTTGAAAGTAATTTGGGGAGCAGGGGGAACATGTTTGCCCACGATGGGATCGAGGGACAACAGGTGCCAATACTTCCCCACGATTCTCCTGACCTCAGTATGTTGTTCTGAATATTTCATGATTACTCTCAGTGTTTGGTCAACTGGTCTGGTTGTGTTTGTGGCTATTAATGAGGTTCTATCTTTCATCAGGGCCTTTCTATAAGCCTTCTTTAAGGTGGTAGGGGGGTATCCTCTAGTCAAAAGTCTCTGTCTCAAATCGTCAGCTGCCTTCTGGAAACTGATGAGGTCTTTACAATTGCGTCTAGCGCGAAGGTACTGTCCGTATGGAATGGATTGCACCAATGTAGATGGATGAAAGCTAGAGGCATGGAGGATGGTGTTACCAGCAGTGGGCTTACGATAAAGCCCACTGTGGAGAACACCATCCTCCCCCCTAGTCACTGTGACATCAAGAAACGTGACACAAGAAATGTCATATTGCATTGTAAAAGTTAAGTTAAAGTCGTTTTTGTTAATTCGGTCCATAAATGCATTCAAAAGTTCAGGGGGTCCATGCCAAAGCATGAACACGTCATCGATGTATCGGACCCACAATCTGATGTGGTCCGTGTACATCGAGAGCATGTCATCATTCAGAAGAGCTTGTTCCCACTCCCCCAGGTACAGATTGGCGTAGGATGGGGCACAACATGTGCCCATCGCTACGCCCTGCACCTGGAGGTAGTGGGAACCATCAAATGTAAAGACATTGTGAGATAATATGAACTGTAACATGGACAGAATAAACTCTCCGTACGCATCCAAAATTTGGTTTTCTATTAGTGTGTGTCTAATTGCCGAAAGGCCACGATCGTGAGGAATAGAGCTATAAAGTGCCTCAACGTCAATTGTGACTAGGAGACACTCATCTGGAATCCATATGTTTTCAATTCTTTGTAAAAAGTGTATCGTGTCGCGTACATGGGATGGTAGTTGTGTGACCAGTGGTTTCAAGAAAGAGTCAATAAGCCTGCTAGCGTTATCTGTTATAGAGCCTCGCCCCGAAATAATGGGGCGCCCTGGTGGATTAGTGGCGTCCTTATGTATTTTGGGGAGGGCATAAAAGGTCGGGGTAATTGGAAAGGTTGTGCGTATGAATTCCCATGTATGTTTGGGAATGACTTCGTTCAAATAAGCAGTATCAACCAATTTGTAAAACTCGAGCTGATACTTATTGTTAATATCAGCTGGAATTTTTCGATACCAGTTATGATTCTTCAGAATCTTTTGGCACATAGTCACATAGTGAACATTGTTCATAATCACCACGTTGCCCCCCTTGTCAGCCTGCTTAATAGTAATCGAGTGGTTGGTTTTTAGGCTTTCAATGGCCTGTCTTTGATTGAATGTTATATTTGTTTTTGTAGGTTTTTTGATGTTGAGTTTATCAACATCTTTAGTTACCAAGCTGACAAAGGCGGCAACGTGGGGATTGGAGATGCACGGAAATTTATCTGATTTTTTCCTCAATTTAAGATTATCTTTTTTATGTATGGATTTTTCGGAATCTAAATCTGTCAAAAGAGAGGGCAAGTCGACTCTGTCAATGAGATCCTCATTTTCCTCCAAGAGAGAGATTAGTGTTTCTAATATAGGGTCTTTGTCAGAACGTGTAGTCTTGGATGAATTCTCTTTGTCGAAAAGAATTTTAAAATTCAATTTCCGAGCAAAGAGATTTATGTCTTTGATAAGGTCAAATTTGTCTAGCTTTCTACTCGGGCAAAAGCTTAGACCTTTTTTGAGAACATCAATCTCATCTTGAGACAAACGGTAATCTGAAAGATTAATGACTGAAAGATCAGTGTGTGAAGTTTTAGAAGTAGGTGCCTCTGGGGGGGGTGAGGGGGGTGGTGCTACGGTTGAATTTAAAGGGGAGTGGTGAGAGTGAAGGTTGGTGCTTGTGCATGAATAAGCTCTAAAAAAGTGGTGTCTTGCAAATTAATTGTGGAAGCTAATGAAGCAGGTGCTGAATTCAAATTGGAAAGTGATGTTTTGGTGTTAGATTTTGTGCCTTCTTGAGGTGTGTCAGCGTTGTAATCTGATCTCTGTGTCGTGGGTTTGAATAAAGATATGTTTGATCCTGTGTCGTGTAGGACGTTTGTTTTTTTAGAAGATTGTTTTAGGTCATGTTCATCATGATAAGCCCGTTTCGTTGTTTTTGATTTGGGCATGTTTGAGGGACCATTTCTGGATGCATTTTTGGAAGGAAGTTGAGAGATAGGGAAATGTTGTTCCTTCTGTGTAGGTGGAGAATAAGGAAATTTATTTATATTCCATCTGTATGCTTTGTTTTGATCAAATGCAATAGTGTCACGTACTAGTTTTTGTTGTTTTTTTATAAGAATATTGCGGTTGAAAACCTCTAAGTGGTCTTTAAGCTGTTTTTCTTTAGTTGAAAACAGTTTGTGAGATTTGTATTTCTGGAGCTTTTGACAGAGATTGGTGACCTCAGTATCTAGCTTGGAGGCGCGAGTGGTATATTCAGTAATGAGAAGAGTCATCAGAGTGGCTGAACATTCACTTAAAGTGTGCTCCCAATTGGTTTTAAACTCTGGACTAAGGTCCTCAAGGAGAGGAAATACCTGTATCCTGAGGCCAATTGGGTTAGTCTTATTTTTGATGTAGTCCTTAAAAGACTTTACATGCCAAAAATAAGCAGACTTT
This sequence comes from Pelophylax lessonae, assembly GCF_965119305.1. Lineage (NCBI taxonomy): Eukaryota > Metazoa > Chordata > Amphibia > Anura > Ranidae > Pelophylax > Pelophylax lessonae. The sequence continues at coordinate 241,010,636 of NC_138769.1, forward strand.
TTTTCAAGGGTTTTGGATAACTGAAAAAATAGTGTCGATAAATCAGCTTCTACATACTCTTTGTTTCCGAAATCTTGTAAGTATCCAGCCATCAATGACTCCCACTCATTGCCTACATACACAGACATATCTGTACACCAAATTTAAGTGTTTGCTGCAAAAAGATAGAGAGATAAATATATGGACCAAGACAAAGACAAAGCAAAGAAAAAGGGGATTGGAATAGGAAAAGATTGTGTGATTACACAAAATGTTACAAAATCTAGACAAAACTAGACCAATATTGTGGTCAAAATGCAAGAAATTCAAAAAATTGTAGTTTTAGTTAGGATTGGGACAACGCCACATGAACTGAGGCGGGGAATGGTATTTGCTACCTAAATCAAATTGTACATATGTAGTTCATGTGGAGTGGTCCCTAGCGTGCCACATCCCGGGTACAGAATCAAAAACAAAGGGGTTCCCCTGTGGGTGGGACTTTAAAGGCACTGATATTTCAGAAATTACACATAGGTAAGAATACAAAAATGTAGCTTTATTGAAATTGTTTATACAAAATATATAAAAGATAAAAGCAGAGGCAAGCAAAATTATACATCACATTACAGGGTTGAACATCCACCATAGGACCCCCATGTAAACACCCGACGCGTTTCGGAGAAACACTCCTTCTTCAGGGGTGCCTTGGGAGGGTGGTCTGTAAACAATCAGTGTAGATGTACATATTATACATAATTGCAAAGTCAATCTGGCAAGAAGAAATAATAATCAAGTCAAAAAAGTTGCACTTACATGTTTCACTGTAATGGTTGAAGAAAGAGTGCCTGCCTGCAAGGCTAAAAACAGAACATCGACAATGCCGGCGTGGGTCTATGGTAAGCCGATTAAATTCGATGGAGTTGGTTTCATACAGAAGGAGAATTTTTTAATTTGTAGAATTGAAATTCAATCAAGGTTGCTTGCTACCAGACGACTATGTGGGTCTGGGTGGGGACAGCTGAGATCCCAAAAAAAGGCAATCCTGCTGGGCAAAAGGCCGAAATAGAGAAGAAAAAAAGAAAAGAAGTATATGGTAAATAGTGTGTCATGTGAACAAGTCAGGGGACACACAAGACACCTAGGGGTTAATCTCGCCAGAGAGCTGCTACCCATATAAGAGCTACAGGCTCTCTGAGGTGAGGGAATCACCCTGGAGGCTCCAATGCTCATAGATATATAATATAGATTAATTATTGAGTAATTTGATAAAGAGAGGGGGGGGGGGGTTTTAGTTCTTTTTTCTCTAAATGAACATTGTAACTACTTAAGAGCAGAGGAGCCAACAAAAATGGAGATCCCAAAAACAACAGTCAAAAAAGGGTAAAATATGTTTAAGAAGTATAGAAATACCTTTTCAAATCCAATCTTGGCAGAATGAATGCAATGTCAGGATAGATGTTGCTCCACGCTCGGCAAAGGAACATATGAGTCCGACGCCGAGCGTGGAGTATAAATGAGGAGTTGCTAATCAGCTGAGAGCAGTCTCAGCTGGGCGGCTATTGCGTCCAGCTGACTGCCAAAGGGATCTCCCGGGTCACAAGGGCCAGCGCCGCCCCCAGCCGGAAGGAGTCCGGCGGAAGTGATGGCAAGTCAACACCGCCGGAAATGATCCGGCGGAAGTGACGTCGGCCCATGCGTCCCACCGACACGGTACAGACTTCCGCCAACGTTGAATACGTCAGGCGGAGTCCATTGGGCATGCGCAATGGGAATGTCCCATGAGCCAGGTGTGCAAGGCTGCTGCCCCCATTGGCGAACGCCACGAATGGCGTTCGCCTTACCGTGCCGGGCTGTACCCATAGCAATCGCAGAAGATAGTTATTTTCTGCGCAACAAACTTGATAAGAAAACAATCATGTCAAAAGTGTATGTTATCTGTATACCAAAGGCAACATATTGGTTCAAAATACATCTCTGTATGGATTTATAGCCATTTAAACAGAGAAAGAAAGAAGAAAAAAATTGGCAACCATAATTGCAACCCAAGGGCAAGTCGATGTTCATGTGTACAAAGCAAGACAAATGCTTAATACAATAATGTAATCACAAAGGCTAACTGTAGGAGAAGAAAAGGAAAAAGAGGAAGGGGGGAGGGAAAAAGGAAAGAGGGGAAAGGGAAAGAAACTAATAAATAAATAAAATGGGTATACAAGCAGCATATTTCTATACAAGGAGTCTATTGTAACAAAGACAGAGCCGGGGATTTCCTCCAAGAGGCAAGTGCTAGATCGAGATGTGTTCCCCAGGAGGCATAAGAGAGATTATTTATCTCTCCATGCCTCCTGAGGTGAATCCCTCAAGAAATGGCTTGAACGAAATCATCTCGTTCAAGCCAGGAGGTTCTGTTGCCCTCAGGCGGTAAATCCACCGCAGTTCAAGTTGGAGGAGGGTCTTATTCCAATCCCCTCCTCTTGGACTGGGGTGGACTCTATCCAGGATCAGAAACTTTATTTTTGGAAAAATCCCTGCATGAACTAAACTGGTATGTCGGCCTAGTGGGAGATCCGGATTGCAAGTTTGCATGCTTTTTATGTGTCTGTTAGCCCTTTTGGTGAAATCTAGCTTTGTTTTGCCAACATAAAAACAGCCGCACCCACAGAGGAGTAAATAAACCACCCCGTGGGTGCGGCAGTTGGCAAAGTGCTGGGGTATAAATGTTTGCCCATTCGGTAGAATGGGATTCTTTTTGGTCAGCATAAATTTGCAATATTTACAGGCACCGCATATAAAGGTGCCTTTGGCCTTGC